>NC_092825.1:9165283-9302783 GCF_039878825.1 Excalfactoria chinensis | reverse complement strand
GAAAAATGACAAGTGAAGTACACAGAAAAAATAGTGAAATCCTACCAGTGATAAAGTAATTCAGAAAACAGAAAACTGAAGATATGGAGTTGTTTGCTCAACAAGAGGATAAGAAGAGTAAGTTCTGAATAAGATGTTTAACAGTTAAAAAATAAATAAATAAAAAACAACCTTAAAATGTGAGAATAAACAGAGGGAAATACTGACTCCAGGAAGAGAAAGAATGATGAAAAATATGGAATCAACACTATCAAATGAGTACAATAATTGTAAGCCATATGCAAGGAGAAAAAAAAAAAAAAAAAAAAAAAAAAACCAATGGAGGAAATGCAAACTTGAGAAGAAGAAAATACAGTCAAGAAATCAGAACCCACGGGAAAAACAAACAAACAAAAACATCTTTCAGAAATAAAAAAGAAGAAAAAAACCCTTCAGATTTGCATGAACAGAAAAAATCTGAAGGATTATGAGTTAAGGCTTATTAATAGGATGAAAGATTGAGTAAATACAAAGACCTGAATATTGCATCATACATCAGTTATAAAAATATCTGTTTTTCAGGCTTAAAAGGATCAGAAAGGGGAGTACCTAATCTGACAGTATAACTGAAGATCACTAAACTACCAGTCAGCAGAAGTTTACATGCATTAAATGGGAAGTAATTTTTAATCTTATCCATCAAAATAAAGTAGAGAAAAATGTTGTGGGAAGATCATGAAAATAATGGGTATTTTACAGATAGGTTTTGTGAGCTGCAGTTTAAGATCTTCTGTTTACGAGGGATATGTATTATAAGTAAACACTGAATTTGAATCAGCACTAGACATCATTTTATAATGGAAGTCTGCACAAATGTAAAAGATCTAAATAATTTCTAAGGCTGAGTTGCCTACAAAAGAAGAGGGAAATCAGGGAAATAGACATTAGCAAATGAAGGGATCCCAGGGAAGATAAGATGGAAAATAAATAAAGCCAATGTATTATTATTGATAGAAACAGTAACCTGACAAGATCTAATGTCAGACAGAGAAATAATAATATCTAATTCAGTGTAAAACAAGCTTTGCAATGGAAAAAAAATCTACAATATCTGTATACTACACATCATGTAAGAAGTTATATATTCTGAATTTCAAACTGATGTAATATATCTTCATGATGCACAGTAGAATATGTAATTTATTCTCCAGTTAACACATATGCATAGAGCAGGAACTGAAAAATTATGAGCTGAGTAGTAATAATTTTTTAAGTATTCCTTTAAACAAGTAGAATCACCAGTGCTCAAACTACAGTACCAAAACTTCACAAAATATCTATCAATAATGAAAAAACAAACAAACAAACAACAACAACAAAAAAGGATTTATTCTTTGCCAGAGAAATACTTTATGATTAAATTATACATATTCCTTCCTTCTGAATAATTGTAACTGGAAATGAATTTACACGGTAGAAAGAACAAAGTCAGGTAAAGCTACAAAAAGAAAAAAAGAAACAGTAACAACTGTTACTGCATTCTGCAGTTTCTTATAGCTCTATAGGCTCTAAATATATTGGACATACATGCACGCAAAAGCCATTTCCAATAAAGATGTTCAAATTTACATGTCTACATTAAAACTGTTTCTTGTAAACCCCTTTGACTATCCAACTTCCTAACCCAAGCCTAGAATGGAATGCATTATTTGCCAGGGTGATACTCCTTTAAAAACATAATTTATAAGTTCATTTCTGAAGAAGATGGTAACATAGGTGATGCAATTATGGTAGATACACTTCTAAAATGTGAGGAAGAAAACAGTAAATTATGGATTTTATAAATTTCAAACATGTCTTTAAATAGCTAAGAAACATATTTCCTAAGGGAGAGTCTTCCACCATTCAGATGATAATCAGTCTACTAAACTCCTCTGGTAATTAAAATCAGACCAAGTAATTTCTAAAATTATTAATGAGCAGAGAGAGTGGTTCTGTACTGAAATATATTCCTAATCCTCTCATGTTTCTGGTTAAATAATGTTTTAAGGCCCTTTAGACAAACACCTTCCATTTTTTCCAAGAAGTGCTTAAACCAAATTTGCATTTTCTTTCTAGACTTCTACTTCAAGCAATTTAGCACATCTTTTCTGGTAGTCAGCTTACTTCATCATATCTACTTATCTGTCAGAGGCTGAAACACATACAAAGTTTACATTCACTATGAGCTTGCAAATATAACAAATATTTATCTACACACTCCCTTATGGTTCTCTGGACAAAATTTTGAAATAATGATTATACAAAGATTCTGTTGAATCCTAAAGGACTTGCAAAGGCTGTGAATTTACAGTTACAAATGGCCAGAATAACCTCTTGATTACCATTCCTCACTGTATAGGAGCTTTGAGAACAAAACTGCCATCTCTCACATTCCCAGAGCCATCTGTCAGGTAATATAGCTGACAAAAGGGCTGAAGTGCATTTTTTCCTTCCAAGAGGACAAAAACAAAGCTCAGGTAACACACAGACATCAACCTATTTTTTAAAGTTAAGCCAGATTTATGACATCATGAATCTTTGCACTGGTTTCTGCAAGGGGGAATTCCACACAGCAGAACAACTGCTCTCTCAAAATCTTTGTTAAAATTGTTTTGTTTATTTATTTATTTATTTAATGTTTCCAACAAAGATCACTGATATTAGGAGTGTTCTACTTTGTAGTCTTTATTTTAAAATGGAAATGCATCTGTTAGCTATTTTTACAAGAAGAACAAACTTCAGTGCCAAATTTCCCCTCTTAGTACAAGGGGATTCAATACTAATTGCTATTCCAAGCTGTACATAAGAGAGAAAATATTGCAGAAGCAATGGAAAGAGATCTGAGGAGCAGCAGTAATCATCTGGCTTCCAAAATAGATTTTGGCAGTATAGAGAGCTTAAACATTTATTACTCAGACAAGCAGCCTAACAGACACTGGAATTTCTGCACCTGCTATAATGTTCATGATGATTCTGGATATATATCATGTTTGTTCATGTTTGTTAGTTAAGAAATATACAGTCAAAGTGAGCCACACAGAATGATGATGATAATCAAAGGTAAATTTATCAGAAAAAAATATATTTTTCACTTTTTTTTATTTTTTTAATAAACAGTTTAATGTTATGCAGTTAAAAAATAAAAAGAAAAAAGAAAAGAAAAAAAAATGTAGGAAGGCTAAGATATTTTACAACCTTCTACCTAAAATCATATGTTCTAAAAATTAAAGAACTTTGGAGAGAAATAGCCTGAAAAATCTCTGCATTGTAAAAACTTCTATTTTCATGAAACCAGAACCATAGTAAACAGCTATCATGGCTCTGACTTTTGGTATGGCTTTTCACATCTCCTCACAATGCTGAAAACTAAGTAGTAAATCATATATTATGCTTATGTGCTTTGCCTAGCACCCTTTCTAAAACTGTAACAAAAGCAGTGACTTCTGTTTAGAGTGACCACTGCAGCAGATGGTATATTATGCATCTCAAAGAGGACAACCTACCTTATTTGCTTTGTGCTTTGAATTTTTTCTTCTTCTGGCCTGCAGTTCACATGTTCCATTTACAGATAAGCAGAGTACAGTGTCAATTGGAATTTGGTTTTGGAAATGAAACTTTTGTTATTACCAATATGAGATGCACGGCTAATTCCTAGTGTATGCAATAGAAAGCTGACCTGAGGATCTGCTCTGTTTCCAATAGCGGACTGATTTTATTTCAAGATATAAATGGAACTCTTTAAAAAAAAAAAATACTTAAATAAAAGCCCAATTCATGTTCATTTTATCACGGCTCACCTCACTTGCATTGGGTCTAAAATCATCAGGTACAGACAAATAAAGAAATTCCCTTGATTCTTTCCTGTTTGGTATTTTGATAACAGATGCATAGGATAGAAAGCAAAAATAGATTTCATGGTATAGATTTCAAGCTATAAATTAACAGAAAAGATGTAATGAATGGATGTTTTGTAATGGTATAATAAAATGGAGTGCTTCACAAAAACTTTATCAGTGTATTTCAAAATAAGCGTGTAGATGTATGCAGTAGACCACTATTATTTTGCAGAATGTACTAGTTAGCCAGGTTTAAATAGGTGGTACACTATTTGAGAGTTAATATCTAAACCAGTATCCTAGTTTCCAAGGACAAAATGGAGAATGGATCCACACATACAAACTGCACATGACATAAAATCCAAATGTAATTTCCATTTAAAAAATATATCTTATAATTGAAACAAAGTAATAATGAAATTAAAACTGAGTATCAAACAAAGATCACAGCCTCTAGGGAACTTGCTTCAACAGGGGGGTTGGACTAGATGATCTCCAGTAGTACTTTCTAACCCCCATGACCCCATGATTCTGTGATTTCATAGATCATAAATTACTGAGTCAGTGATTCTAAAATTCCCCCCAAAATTAAAAAAAATAAATAAATAAAAAATGCAAAGCATGATCTACAGATCCACGTGAAATTTCAGTTCAAAGAATGTAATAGAAGTGAAGGCTAATCTCAAGGGAGAGAGGAGAATTCAAATATCTTACTGACTGTTGAATACTGTTCTGTGAGATCCAAAAAGTAATTCTCGGCTTCTTTTGTCATCCCACAAAATATATATAAATACAATCCGTTTTTCAAAATGTAGTTTAGTCAAAAGTAATTTCCTATTAAAGTTTTAAACTGTGTATCATGCATTGTGCATCTGAAGGATTTGTTGTAACACATGTTGTTCAGATGCTTACTATAAGACTGTGATGTAACCAAGGAACTGAAGCTGTATTGCAAACTACTTTTAAAATGTACAAACAAATTTCAAAACATACAACTGTTACCTACTACAGTAGGCACTGAAATCTCTATCAAAGAAATGACAGTTTACCTAAAGGTAAGCAGGAAGAAAAATCACAAAAGTGTTCAAGGTAGGTCAACTCTATTTAGGGTCATAAAATTTGCTTGCAGATTTTCACAAATAATTGCTTATGAAAATAAACAGTAGTTTTAGAAGTATTTTCTTGTATGGCTACATTCCAGGCACTCACGATGCTTCAGATAACTCACTGGAAAATAAAACTGGTGAAAATGTTGTATCTATTGATATAAAAACCACACCTTTTTTTAGGTGTTTACAAGTTTTTAACATGACAGTCAGACCCATAGGATCACTCATTTTTTGTGATCCATGTATGCTGCTACCTCTGTAAAGAACACATTTACACCTTTGGATATAATTTTGTTACATACTGAAGGTGTACCCTTCATATGTAAGTCGTAGCCCATTTTCATTTTTTTGTTAAGAGTTTGTACAGTAATACTACATAGTATTGTTCACACATAAGTGTTCTTATCTAAAAGTTAAATTCAACACAACAACAAAATATTTAACATGCTGTTACGATGGCTAAATTTCACATGGTGTTAAAAAAAAAAAATCCTCATGATTACAGACAAGTTTTTGTAACAGTTTAACTGCAATCTATTAATACCTGTCAACTGAAAATAAAAGGAAATGGCCTATCTCTTCTCTGTAATCCTGCAACTTAGATGCACTTTAGTTATTAAAGCCAGAATCCCAGAGTAATCCTCTACATCTGTCATTCAAGCACATCATATAAGAGTATCAGCTATGATGATTCTTTTCCTCATCATACTGACATTTCCATTTTCATCCTTCTGTCATTTATATAAGCCACACTGAATGGTCACCATGAATTTTAAAGAGCTAAGGTCACTTCAAGGTCTCTCTTCTTGATGAGATTTCAGAAAAGGAGAAAGGCTGCATACTTAAAATTAGTGCCCTAAACAATGAACTCAAAAATATGGATAACATTTCTTTTTTTTTTTTTTTTTCCATAATTATTTTTAAAATTATGTAGCCATTTTGAATGCCAAAATGTCTTCTTAATGAATAATGATTTTTTCTTTATGTTGAACACACACACACACAAAAGAAAAAAAAAAAAAAATAATAATAATAAAAAATCTTTTTTCATCCTGGAAGACAATTTAAGTACCAAATGTTGAAATACTGTTGCAATTTAAAAAATCCTCAGCAATTTGTGCATATATTTATTTGATTTTTAAACAATATTTAGAAAGAGTTTACACAAATTCTTCACTAGTCTTGTTACTACAATTCTGGAAATGCATTGCATGCAAGATAAGTAATAACATCTTGCAAAGGATGTTATTTTGTTGAACCATGCATGTTCTTGGGTAAACTAAAAAAATGATTTCAGTAATTATCACTGCCTGAGTCCAAAACAATGTAAAGATCTGTCAATAATTCTTTATATTAAATGTGTATGCAGCTCTCAGAATGAATGGATAAGTAGATCAGAATATAGGAGTATATAGGAGTACATAGGAGTACATAAGAGTACATAGGAGTATATCATAGGAGTTTTGATTCATCTCCAGTTCCATTTTGGAAATTCAGATCCTTCCATAATGGTCTTTAATGAGGGCTCCAGCTAATACATAAGATGAATTATATACCTAATAGAACAAATATTTGAAGTGTCATTAAAGGAACTAAAAATAGAAATGAATAACCGATTTGTAATTTATTTGCTTTGAAGAATGGGACACAAATTATAAGCTTATTACAGTAAAATCAGTTTGTGCATGTGCTACTTACAGCCTTCATAAATATCAGTTGGTATGTGAACTGCTGCATGTTGGTAAGACGTTTGCCGTCGGAAAACAGGATCTTCTTCAAATACTGGTCTGATCCTCTGGCTGCCAGATTCAGTGTCATTCTTTTCAGGCTTTTTAAAAGAAGACATGTAGAGTACAAAATATTACAAAGGATGCCAAAACAATTCCGCCTTTTACATAAAAGACTCACAGATTTATAGCTAAACTTTTGCATTACTGTATAAAACTTTATTTGCTCCATGTCCAGACATACTTGCATATAATTCGAGTTACAAGTTACCATCAGAACTCAGTAAAACTAAAAGCTGCAAAAAAGAAAAGTCTAGCATCTTACATAGCTAATTGCACGATGCTAGGCACTTATGTTATCCTTTTATTACTTGTAATAATTTGTACTGAATTTTAAATATAAATACTGTTTATCTTGATTTTTTTTTAAAATAATATTGTAAATCAAATACCTTAAAAGATGGTACCAGTAATACACAACTCATAAATAGGTTTCTGAGAAACAGTGATGCATATGTAAGATGGAGAAAGGGAATGGAGCTTTGCCTGCCTCAGTTTTCTATCCTCTCTTACATTCCTCACTGCTTCTTGTTCCCTTAAATTTTTGTGAAGAAGAGCTTTGTTTTTTGTTCAGATGAAAAACTGCATAGAAACCAAGGAAGTAGTGAAAATCAAAAGGGAGCTGCTATTGTCTTCACCAGGCTCAGCTACAGATGGAACAGGAGTCTCCATGGCATAAACAGATTGCCATTTTAATTAATAATGAATCAACTAGGATGCTAAATGATTACTTAGTACAGCAGTTATAAGCAATTATATGGATATTTTTAATACTACAGAGTCATCACTTTTAAAAAATGTACTATAGTTAAAAAAACAGTGCTGAAAAAGAAGCATCTGTCTGGTGATTCAGGCACACCATGCACTGAAGCTATTCTCTATATACTTCCAATATGTCTATTATCCCTTATCAATATATAGACAGCAAAGCATCCTGATTAAACCTAAGTTTCCTTATCTGATTCCCGATCGGATCATGGAAAGATGCACAAGTTCAAATGCCTGAAATAAATTTGGGCAACCTGTTCCAGGGCTCCGTCACCCTTCCTGTAAATAAGTTCTTCTGCATGTTTGCATTTAACTTCTTATATTGATATTTTAGATCGTTCCTCCTTGTCCTGTTGCTACACACCACTAAAAAGTGCCTGGCTTTATCCATTTGCCACCCAACTCCATTTAGATATATACAAACATTGATCAGAGCCCCTTCAGTCTTATTTTCCTCAGGCTGAACAGATCAAGGTTACGCAGCCTTTCTTCACACAGGAGATGCTCCAGGCTCTTTGTCATCTTTGTAGCTCTCTACTGGACATTTTCTAGGAGATCGCTGTATTTTTGAACTGAGGATCACTGAGGAACTGAGATCTGGACACAACAGGCTAGCATCGGAAGTGTTACAGGCAATTTGATGGCTTGTAGTGGATTCTTTTACAGAAAGTTACTTAGTTTTCAGTTGGGAACTACATGAATTACAAGAAAACTACATCTCTATTAGGGGAGAGGGAAAAAAAAAAAAAAAAAAAAGGAAGAAGAAGAAGAAAAGGAAAGATGAAAAGGAAAACCCCAGTGTTATTCATTATTTGGCATTTCTATGAAGAGTTTGCCTGGATTGCTGAAGAGGTTGTTTAATTCTTAATAACCTTCTAAAATTTGCTTTCAGGAAAATAGCAAAACACCTATTTTCAATGAATGTAATCTAATGTATGTATGAATGTAATTAAAATTCAACTTCAACCAATTTCTCTCTCAAGTCAGGAACTGAAACACAATCAATATTGGCACAGAAAAATCCCACATGAGATGGTGGCTGAAGATTAATTTTCTATCTATTTAAACTTGGTCTTCACTTATTGAATTACATTGTTACCTACCACTGACAGTCAGCAAAATATCTTAATGATTTCCCTGCAGTGAATCTCCAGACTCCCACTCCTTTGTGAGGAAGATAAAATCCATTTCTTCTTCAGTTCACATCTGTGCAAGTTTTGGCTATTTTTTTTTTTTTTTTCCCAATAAATATTTTTCTTGTGTCTGCACTATCAGAATTAAGAGAAAATTATGTCACTGGTAAGATTTGGATAAAGTGGATTCTTCTGTATATGTTTTGTTTGTTTGTTTGTTTTTTGTTTTTGTTTTTATCTTGCCTAATCACTTACGGCATGATCTAAAATAAACTGGAGGCTACTTTCCATTTAGGGGGGCATTTATACTATAATATCATAAACCAAAACATACTTGAAATAATGCAACTGCTCTCTAAAGGGCTTTGTGAACTTAAACTATATTATGTTCATATAGTAACTGGAAGCTTTATGCCACAAAGTACTACTGAAAGATGTATGTAGAAAAGCAAACTATCATTAAATGAGAATGGAACACAACAGCTTGTAAAACTCAGATACTGTTTAACTCCCATTTCACTGCAAATAAACATATCCTGATACTTTTCCACAGCACTGAGTTACTTAGTATTATCATCATTATTACAATAGGAAGATGACTGGACTTTATACTATTTTATTTTCTTTTAGTTGGCAAGCATTGGTTCATTATGAACTGAAGATCAGGAACAAAAGCCTGAAGATAAGCATTCAAAACTGGGCTTAAGCAGACAAACTTGCCATTCCATCCCATCAGCCATGACCACTCTATCATCTCCTAGATGCTTGGTTAAATACTGAAAGTACAATCTGACTGAGTTGGTCTGCTTCTGATACTGGGTTCAGGGAAATCACCTGCTCACAGCCATGAGTCTAAATCAAGCAATCTGCTATATACATGCCTGTGATGGCAGAGACACTGTTCTGTAAGTGTCCTAACAAGTTAAGGATAGGGAAGTGAGAACAGGTACTGGGATAAGGACTGAAAATTTCAAATCACATAAATTTTTAGCAAATAACAGAGATTATCTTAAAGTGACCTGTGCAATCACATTTTATTTTATTTTTTTTTCTAAAAATTACATAGAGTTTATTGAGTTAGAAATATGGGTTGAAACATTGATTTCTTTTTTGATAATCAAAATATAATTGAAAGCTCTGTGCTTTTGTCTGATTACAGCTGACCTTCACCTCAAAGATAAATAGAGACTACTGTGACATCTACATGTAAAAATACACATATTCCATCTCCAATATTTTCCTTAGCTACAAAGGTAGGCAAAATGAAATATACAGTTCTAAGGACATAAAAAGTAATTATGAGGAACCTCTTCCAATTCTCACCACATTTTAAGGATGAAGGAGAGCTGCCTTACAATAACACCAGCAGTCAACATCAACAGTCCCTGACTTCTGTAAATGCTTCCTAAAGTTATATTCTTCCATTGTGGGAATATCTTCTAACTCACAACTCTGTTACTAGGCTCAGGGACCCAGCAGAGTGATGCAAAGAAGACACTTAGAATCTCTTCCTTACTAAATCATTAGCCACCGCCTACTTAGAAGTTTCTTTAGTCTTCCCTTTTATGTCAGTGTTAAAGAAGCAGGTCTCCACATCCCTCTTGGGTAGCACAGCTTCTTCTTGAGTTCAGAGGTCACTATGTATGCTCCCACATGAACCTCTCAAGTTCACCAGGTTCTTTTCTATAAAGGGTGACAACTTGGGGAAAAAAAAGTGGGTTAAGACCAGGATGGTCACTATGAATGTTTTTCCTGTCAGCTCCTAAGGTATTGGAAGCAAGCATCTACTTCAGCAATGACTTTTACAGTAACTTGACTGGATAAGATGATGTCACTAGACACACTGAAGATTATGTGGACATGTTAAAATTAAAGCACATCTCAATTTAACTGATTTAAATATTTTGAGCCAATCAGAAAAGATATAATTATTTTTAAAAAATCTTTTAAAATTCATGGCCTCCTTCAAATCACTGTATTTAGATCCCATTGGAGTACTTATAGTAGCAATAGAAGAAACATTACTAAAGGAAACAAACATACAGATTGTGTATAAAGGTCCTGCAAAATACCTAGCCACCATCTGCAATTCCGAGACCAAAATGCACTCTGGATAATTTAGATTTTTCATACAACATGCAAATTACAGGGTACTCTTGTTGAAATAAATTACACTGCTGATCTTTTACTATCTCCACATCTGATTAAAAACAACACCCCTTAAGGATAAGATCTATTAAATCATCTTAATGCTTCATCAGGAATTAGTTATAATGCCCACTGAATGTGAATATTTAATTAATTGGATTTATTTTTTTTTATTATTATTATTTTTTTCATCTGACGCAGCTGTCTTTGCCATGCTTTGCTGTCATTGACTGATCCTGTTTCATAGAACATTCTTATCTTCTGTCATAGTGGTTAGAGTCCAGATTTTGTAAATCTTGCAGCTTACTAATTGGTTGCTCTTTCTTCTTAATTTGTCAGTCTCCTGTGTCAATAACAACATTAACAACAGCAAAGCCCTACTCTGGGAAAGAGATTGGACTACATGAACTCCAGAAGTCCTCTTTGTCTAATTTTTTTACTGTGATTCTGCATATTAACACTAATGAAGCTGAAAATGCTATACAAACAGTACTCATTAATTCATGCTTATATAAAATAAGAGCACAGCTTTTTACTAATTAAATGACATCTGTATTTAGGCAGATAATAAACATTAAATAAAACACAAAGCCACATATTCACCTCTGAGTTACATATGGACAATAAAGTTTCCTTGCAGGCTACACGCTATAATAATTTGAGTTAACTGCCATAACACTGTTCAAGTATATATGATTTTAAACAGTGTTAGTATAGTGAAAACTTAAAAATCTAATACATCAAAAAATGACATGAACTGGGGCTGAGAGAAATTTCAGAAGGGTATTCTATCAAGGAAAATAAATAAAAACACATCAGAAAAGTGAATGAAAAAAAGGAAAAAAAAAAGAGGAAGAAACATAATGTCAGCTTTAAAATATTGCAAGAACTCAAAGGAATTGTCAGTAAAGGAAAACAAATTCGTAAAAGATCAGCTGAAGCTGAAGCCAAGTTCAAAATTTTTTAAGTCTGGACAACTGTAATTTGTGGGATTTGTGTAAAATCACTTGCAATACACACCACAGAGGAGAGCTGCAAAATTAGCTGTAAGAGACCTTTTTACAAACCAGCTTTAAATCTCTGAAATTCTACAAGTCATAAGACAAAAGATAATTGAAGAAGCCAAAGCACAGGTAGCACCTACCAAATGGGTGTTTCTAAAGCTAAAATCCATATTGAGCCCACTCAAAGTGATATGACCCTTCCTATTCAGCCCATTTCAAAGTGACATGTCAAAACACTCACACAGCACTGTTAAGTAGAATTGGCCAATAAACAACTCAACTAGAAATAGTTTTTTCTAATTCTATAAAAACTCAGATGTTGAAGCTGCTTTTATTTACCAACAAATGATCACTTTGCGTTCACTGCAATTGTTATAACTCATGCATCTGATATTAGTAGGAAATATCCTCAAGGAAGCAATTTTCCATTAAACTGATGAATCACTCACTTTAGGGCTGAATTTTGATATTTGATATGACATAAATTTAACCCCCATATGGAGAATTCAAGATCTGCTCTTTTGTGCAAATTTGCCTTTGAGGTAGGGTTCTCTGCATTAAGAACGTTCTCATCTTTTTAGGACATTGACAAGTACAGTTATCTCTCCTGCCATTACTATTTCATAACTCTGTTTCACAGGTAGGAGGTAGCTTTGGGGCAGTCATATATTTCATTATCATGCATTTTTCTTTGCAGCCTTGAAAATATAGTCATTTGGCAGAAGAGTAGAGTTGTGCAAATTGGAATAAAATAATATAAAACTGACATTGCTTTTTTTTTTTTTTTTTTTTTTTTTTTTTTAAACCAGCATACTTAAAAAAAAAAATAAAAATACAAGAACACTTGCTCCCTGTGGCAACAGAGCATTATAATTACAATAAGGAGCTTTCTTGTAATAAATTGAAATAGAAAGACCTGTGGTCTCACAATGACACCTGGTAAAAGATACACATTCCTAAAAATTTTGGTACTCCAAAATTGGCACTCACTGTCAGCTCAGATGCTCATTTTTCAAAGTATGGCATCCAAATCACACTGTTAAAATGATAATAACAGATTTCCGATATGAAAAAGGGAAGAACACAGCAAAAACACTGGTGTATATACTTTTCTAAAAGACCCAGAAGTCATGTTAACATGGAATTGCACTACAAAATATGCATTATACCTAGCCTAAATTAGTCCAAATTTAAATTTACTCCTGGTCACTAGTGCTGTAAAACTATAAAGCACCAGATATCTAATTCAGAGTATGTTCAGTCTTGGTTTCAACTAAACCTGGCTGTCTCACTGTAAGAGATTGTTTTTTATACCACTGCCTCAGTGTTTGATGAAGGACACAGACTGCTGAAGTCCAAGAAAGTCCTGGTCAAAGGTTGAGAAATCCTTTTTCTGAGGGATACAAATGGACAAGGCCAGGGGCAATGAGAAAGAGATAAGCTATAGCTTAATGGCCAGGAAGCAGACTTTTGTGTGGGCTTATTTCGAGGAAGATGGCCATCTCAGGGGGTGCACCCAGGGATGTCATGTATGCAGGAAAAAGGAGGGATTAGAGAAGGATCAGCAACCATGAAGTGAAGGTTTCTGACATCATTTTTCTCACAACGTTATGCCTGCATGCTGAAGAAGAACAAGAAAGTGTCTGCCATCAGATCCCTTGCTATGTAAGTTCTGCTTACTGATGGACTCACCTGAGCCTGCTACCTGAGTCCAGCTGCCTCACTCCTGGACTTACCCTGAGGCTTCTTCTTGCTACCTGCTTGCTGCCCAAGGCCGGCCATGCTGCTGCTGCTCTCCCCCTGCACTTTTTCTTCAGACCATCAGAACGTCTTGCAAGGGGACCACAAATGGATCTTGGTGGTGACTATTCCCACGTTATGCAATTTTTGCCTCTTTCTATCTTTTCTATCACCCGCCTTCCCTCCCCCATTACCCTAAATTGTCCATCCTCCCCTTCCTCATCTTCCTGATTGAGCTTTGTAATAAACTGGTCAGACCAACAATTTAACCATTGTTTCTTAATCTCACACCAGGTATACATAAACCAAAGAACCTCCTCTCACTCCTATAAATTGGAGCAAGACACTCACTGTCTGACTCATTTTTACTAAGTTAATCATAACCTCAGAACCTACTTCACAATACAAGACACCATAAATTAGTAGAGAAGAAACATGCTTGTATAAGCCTCTAAGCAAAGGATGAACAGGTATCCAACAACACTGACAGTATGCCTATAAATGATCAGCATTTCTGCTAGTGAAGAAGAAAAACTAGAAAATATATCTGTTAGATAATAATTCTGTTATTTGCTTACTTCTGCCCAGTATTTACATAGGCCATAAATACAACTTCAGAAAAAAATGTTTGGGGTAAAAATTACTCTATTTTCAAAATTTAAGATGAGCATTTTCAGGAGCTAGTGGGGTGATTGATCCCAATATCTCTCTGTTTTGAAATAAGGACATACATCACATATAAGGAAAATGGGCTACAGGTTGCCCATGTTTAACAGGAAGGATTAGAGTACTCTAAACAAACAAACAAACAAACAAAAAACTAGAATGAAGGAGATCTTTTTTTCATCATTACTGCTATTATCAACTTACAAAAATCAGTATTTATGATGCAATTTTATTCTCAAGGGGATATAGTATTTCAGATAGTCTATGGCTTCTTCATAAGGGAGGGTGGAGGGAAAAGCACTGATTTCTCTCTGGTGACAGCCACATGACCTGAGGGAATGACATAGAACTGTGTAAGGATGTTTCATGTTGGTTGTCAGAAAAGGGCTCAGCACTAGAGATTGGAACAGTGTCCCCACAGCAGTGTCTGCACAACTCTCTCAGACATATGGTCTGATTTTTGAGTGGTCCTGTGTGGAGCCAGAAGTTGTACTTGATGAGAGTCCAATTTATGAGTCACTTCAAACCCAGGGTATTCTATAATTCTATAATATTATTCCAAAATAACAGGGAGTAACTAATTTACAGATGTAGTCTAAACCATGTGACAAATTCAGAATACTGCTCTTGCAAGATTTCTTCCTGAATGTAAATAAAAATAAAAATAAGTAAATAAAAGATTTTAATATTTTAAACAGCCATAGGTATACTCAGGATTGTTCTGGAATCCACACACTGACCCTAATCACAGAGTCAATTCACATTTTTGGCAGATATGTATAAAGGGAATTCTAATCCTAGAGCTTTTATGTCATTTACATAACATAAAACCAAAAAGTACTACTACCACTGACTAATGCATGAAAAATAACATCACATAGAGTACTTCTGTTAACCATGATGACAATATTAGCATCAGATTGTATATTAAAAAAAAAAAAAAACAAAAACAAACAACAAAAAAAAAAACACTAATAAATCAGCGATGTTAAGTGGAGACACAACACTTGCCAGGAGACAAAACTGCCAGCTCCCAATTAAAGTGTAATGAATAAGACCTTTGTGCTGTAAACTTCCAGTGAAGTTTGACTGCTTTAATGTTTATTTAAACAAACGTTTATTTGTAATGCTTAGACATTTCAGTTAAATCATGACGAAAATACAGTCTGTTTTTCCTTAGGCTGTTATAGCTTTTATGGGAAGGAATTAATAAAAATATAAAAAGAAAATGCACTAAGGTAGGAAAAGAAGAAGATGTAAAGAGAAGATCAGAGAAATGATAGGGGAGGAATCAACGAGGAGTGAAATAAAGCAACTGAGCAATTCAATATATACTGCACTACCTGAACCAATGGAAAAAGAAACATTTAATTTGGCGAGGTTCTATAAAGAAGACACAAAATCACTAGACATGAAATGAAGACCATTACAAAAATGAGAAAAGGAGTGAACAGTGAAGGAAGCAGAGATAACTGTAAAAAGGGTGGAGAACAAACGACAAGAAGAGAAAATGAGAAAAACAGGCAAAGCAATATTAAAACCTTTGGGAAAGGGAATATTAATGTGGTACCATTCAGCTGTCCAATATATATCCTGCATCATTTGTACAGAGTGATCTGACACAAGTAGTTGACACCTGCAAATGGAAGTACATAAAACAGACCACAGTATATCAGATGGAAAGTGTTCTAGGGAACAGGACAGCGAATGAAACCCTGAGAGACCCTTATTAAATTATGAGTTTTGCCATTGCCTCCCTATGTGATACAAAAAATGGGAATATAATACCTCCTACCTTGTTGTGAAGATAATACCCATTAATTACAATGAAGTGCCTGTATATTGCAGCACTATGGTGGAAATGAGTAAGTAGAATCTAATTACTGCTGTAGTATGAAGAGTACGAAATTTAAATTACTGACTGATGAACTAAGAGCTTACAAATTAATTGTTTTATCTGGGAGACTAAGGCCAAAGAACATACATTTTTTTTCCTCAAAGTCCAAGTAAACACTGACATTCGATTTTAAAAGACTCATCTAAAAGACTACAGATAGAAATGAAAGATTAGGATTTTCTGAATGAGGTACAAGAACGGGAAGAAGGTAAATAAAATACAGTGAAGAACATTAATATACACACAAAAATAATATACTGACTTAAAGTAGAGGATTGTTAATCTCGTAAAGCTATGACTTTAAAGGATTTGGAGCTAAGACAAGAAAGCAGGATCTTTGAGATGAATTTCTTCTAATTTTTAAACATCTAAATGTTACAATTTAAAAGATTTAAGAGAGAAACACATACCTGGAAGTCATTCAGCTGACCTGTGTCAAATACTCAGCTCAGAATAAACCAAATAGCTGTACACAGTGACTAGGTTAATCTTAGATACCTAATTTTAATGAATAAATTACTGGTAGTAATTATACCTACTTTTACTTTTAGAAAAAGCTGTCAGGTAGTATGACTAAATAAAGGTCTATGGCATAAAAGAACAGAAAGTATGAATTTCTCATGCGACAAAAAATGGAAGGCAGAAGCAGTTTCACAGGTCATTGTTTCAGGAAAGATTCATTTAAAATCTCTGCCTATGAAAAAGGTGCTAAATTGTCTCATCTGTTTCATATAGACTCATTGCCAAGATTTCCATAACTAAAATATCTGATTTATTTTAAGACAATCTACACATAAGGTGATGTACAAGTAGGCTGACTAGTAAGGCTTGTGAGTGCTTTCAGGGCTCCATCACAATGCTACTTACTCACTACATCAACAGTTCGGCCCCAAACTAAACTGTTAGAGACCCCGTTGTGGAGGTGCCATTGGGTATATGAGATCTAATCTATATTTGGCTGATAGAGGTGTGCTACTCTAAACGACAGTCTAGAGCAAAGGCACTTTATGTTTTATGTTTATGTTTATGTCTACAGTTTCTTTGTTGACTACAAGGTAGTCTTCCTAAGATGAAGTTGAACTTTATGAACATCTTCCTTGCCCACAGATGCCCAACAATCTGTCAATTTTCAGCTGTATTAGTGGGAAATTTCATTTTCTTATTGTCATCAGAGCTTATTAAGAATTACCTCTTATATTAAGGCTTAAGAAGGATAATTTTTAGCATTATTATGAAATGTTCAGCTTTATTAAACAAAAACAACAAAAAAGAATTTACTGTACATTTTACTAGGATGAACAAATACAGGCACTAGCAGAAAAGCTGAAACAACAAGAAGGATCAGTGGCTAAGAGATTTAATTAGAACTCATGGGAAAATTGTCTTCAATTCAGCCACAAAAAGATCTGATCAGATATCCAGAAAGGCATAAATGCTACAGTGTTACTTGTTTAATGACATGTTGGCCATGACTAAAAAGAAGCTATTTTTAACTCAACAATAATGATTATTAAGACTTCATTCCAAGTACTTAAAAGGACAGAAAAACAAAACAAAACACAACAGAAATGTCACACAGAAATAAAAATAGGAGTTCTGGTAGGAATAGGAAATAGGAATAAAATTGTTTTTTCTCCAGAAGGAAAAAAATATCTGAAATAAAATCAAAGAAATAAGTAAACTCTGAAACAAATTTCCTTTTATGCTTTGCCTAAACAATTTGAATTCACCTCAAGACCTTTCCCAATACCATTTGCATCATAACACATGCTGCCTGCTTTTTCATTTCAGACCATAATTTACCATTGCTGTACTGTATGGTACATTTACCTTCAAAAGCTAAATGAAATCCAGTTTCGTAACTAATGTGTACCTGAAATACTAGTGAATCTATAATAAAATAAAATTAAATAAATAAATAAATAATCTTTAAAATTAAGGTTAGTTTTAAGGCATACACATTACAGAACTTGAGACCATTGATTTGTTTGTGGTATCTGAAATCTAGTACTCATAATTCTATACAAGCGTATCAAATAGTTTTGCTTGACATGATGTATGCACCTTATTTAATTGCTTTACAGCAGAAGCATCAATTACAATAGTGATGCCATCAATCTCTAAAGAATACTTGATTAAAAAGTGCAAATGATGCATGCTGGCACTTCTGGTTAATACATTTACAAAATCTTTTCTGTGGCCTTATAAATTAAATCTATAATGAAGACAAGAGGTTGTATTACCTCAAGTGAAGGTGACGATAACTTGCCTTCTCCCAAGACACTAGGACTTTTAATATTTAAAACCATATAAGAAAATTCAAATCACTCGATGTAATAGTTTAGTAGCACTAGGCATTGAAATCCCATACATTTTCTCAAAAATTTGAGAGCAGATTTTCAGTTTCTCACAACCTTATTACACACATATGAATGATCGCAAAATGCATGAAAACAGTTACTCAATTACATTTTCTATCTGCTTCTGTCTCACCTGGAATACTTCTTTGAGAGAATACAGAACAAAATAGGACTCCTTCTGAGTAAATTATTTATGTTTCTCATTTAGATTCTCATATCCTATAATCATATTTATATTACATTTCAAAAAGTGAATGCTGTCAGGATCTTATTCTTCCTACACATTCCCTGATCAGCAACTCAAAGCAGTGTATGAACAAACCAGGTCTTGAGAATTAGATTGAAAAATACTGTCTGGCTCTTCAGGAAATCTGTAAAGAAGTTTCTAAGTTTTAGGTTTTCCTCCTTCTGCAAAATATTTAAATGTTTACTTAGTATTTGATTAATCTTTTCATTCCATTAATGCTCTGAGATTGTAGGCAATGTAAGAAAAAAAAAATACTTACATCATTCTGATCATCTTTTGCATTGTAATAGATTATATCGTTATTCTGTAAAAGAAGAAAAGGGCATTTGTTAAATTAGGGCATAGATTTCACTAGCAGCAATCTGTACTAAAATATAGAGGTAAACCTGCAACTCTTCATGCATTCTCTTTGAAGTATTACAGAGTAACATGTTGTATGTAACCTTTCACATTCCCATATTCAACTTAATTCATTGGATAATTTATCTTTGGGAAATTACATAAGATGTGCTAACAGCTAAAAAAGTACACATTGTGTGGGATGAAATTCAGAGCTTATAGAAGACCTCTGTGAACTCCTTAATCTAGCTGTGTGAAGATTTTTCCAGGTAATTAGGTGATTTATGCATAAGGAAATCCAGCAGATAAAAGCATGATGAGTATTTTCTGCACAGACTTATTGGTTTAAATCCCAGAGCAAAAACAAACAATCAGAAAGCACATTACAAGAAAGTATGACTGCTCTAGTGTACAATGGAGCATGGGAACCCTACAGAAACACAGTACGACATAATTCATACAAAGCAATGAAGGAGAATATTACTGATTACCAAATTATTACCAAATCAGTCAGCAAATCAATTCAGTAAAATATCTATAATGGTTTGAAACTTTTGGAGTTGTCCGTTTTTCTCTTGAAATGTTTCTGAACCATTTAATAACCCTAAAGATTTATGTTCACTGTAATAGCTTTCCAATAAATTTAAGTTCTCTATTGTACCTTATAGTTTTTCTTACACTTTTTAGAATGAAAAAGTTATGTGCAACTGTTATGAATACATATACAGGTACATATTTTTTTCAAGTCCTAGTAATCATGAATAAAAAAAAGCAGTAACCAACCTTTGTCATATCCAGTAGCTTGTTTAAAGTAAGCAGCTGAATGTATTCTCTGAAAATAATCTTATTTCTTTTGATGGTAAGCAATACCTTTGGACCACATGAATCTAACAAAAACCTCACCCCAAAGTTCCCTTTTCTTTTATGAACAGAAACAGTAAAGAATGATTTCAGTAATCATTTTTCAAGTGGGCAAGACAAAGAAAATTATTACTTGCTTTTAAAAAGTACCTTGACATGCTACAAGTTAATGCACTTCACCTTTGTAAATGATCTCTTTCCTTCATAAATAATGATACTGTTCATTTTCATTTGTGACCTTTTTGAGATGTGCACATGAAATATGTCATAGATGAGCTAAATGTCAATATGAAGTAAATGTTGCTAACATAGCCTCATCCTCTTTCCCTCAAAATGCACTTTTCCAAGTTTCCATCAAAACACTGTTCTATTCTCAGCTCAATATGTTTCACATTGGTGTCTGGGTACCTAAGACAGAGAACATAGCGTGATGCAGATAAGGGAAGAAACTCCTTTCATCATTTGGCATGACCTGTAGCCATCATTATTAAAGACAAGCATTAATTGTTTATTAATTTATTACTTGATTATTAATAATAAAATCACAGAATCATAGACAATTCTACATTGAAAAGGACACACGAAAGTCAAGTACTATGTCTGACTCCACAGAGGACCACTGAAAATTCAAACTCTATTCTGAAAGCACTTCCTAAAGGCTTCTTCAACTCCAGCAGGCTTGGGACCACGTCTACTGCCCAGAGGAGCCTGCTTCAGGGCCCCTCTTTGTAAAAACTTTTTCCTAATATTCAACCTGAACCTCTGAACCTGACCATGAAAAACTTGTGGAAGCCTTGAAGTACATTGCAAGAGGTAGAAGATTCAACTTTCTTTAAACGCATTTTATTTTACATGTGGTTGTGTATAGAAACAACTATTCTGTAAATTGATCTGATTATAAAGTTCTATGATTTATTTGCAGGCAACATTTAAAACCACTCAAGACCCAGTCCTGAGTGTTACTAGTTGGAAATATTAGCGCAAGTGTTTTAAACATGTGCCATTAAACAAAAATTTGTTTCAGTGTTTCAGTTCAGAACACAAAGAAAGAGGCATACTTCTTCCACCCTGCCTCCCTACGGCATTACAGCAGTTCTGCAATTCTTTCTCTGTAAGTTTTTCTTCAGGAAAAACATGACCAGGAAAAAAAAAAAAAAAAAAAAGTAATACAGAAATATTTATTCAGGTAATTAATATATATATTAGTGATTTCATTAGTGATTTCATTTTAAAAAAGGAATATTTTCCACTAAACATAAATTCTATTTACTCTTCATAGAATGGCCTGGATTGAAAAGTGCCACAATGGTAATCTGGTTTCAACTTCCCCGCTATATGCAGGGTCGCCAGCCACTAGACCAGGCTGCCCAGAGCCACATTCAGTCTTTCCTTCTCCTTTACCAACTTTAAAACAAGATATCAGTTTAGTTCCCCACATCATTACTATTTCTTGTATTTACCCTATAAGTTGTCATTAAATCAATTAATATACAGATTTTTAACATGGTGCTCTATGAATACAATTACGTATATAGAATCATCAATCATACCTACTTAAACAAAATGATTCATTATTGTCACAGTAATTTTTTCCCTGTTCTTTTATATATTTACTTGATTAATTTGACAAAAGGTACCACAACATTCCTATCTATTTCTACTGGACTAAATAAAATGTTTCTAACCACCTATTAAAATGTTATGCTTTAGATACAGACATTTTTACTGTTTAATTAAATTAACCCCCCCAACATGAATTAGATACTTTGTTACACTATACTTGACTGGTAGCTCATTTTCCCACCTGCAGACATTACTTACACGATGCATAAACTAAAACCGACATTGGTCACATCTCAGTGCTTTTAATATAGAAAATGAGGTACATAGTGCTGCTACACAACATTGAGCACTGTACAGTTCACAGATTAGATTCATGAATCAGTTGAATTTTTAGTGGAAAAATTTTCATAATTTAACCTCTTCTAGATTGCAAGATCAAATTGTTTTGTTGCTGGTTGTCAAGGAAGTAGTTTAGTCATTTATTTATTAACTCACATATTTTCTCATTCATAGACATACCAAGCAGCTGAATACTCGGAGGATTAAATTAGTGTAAATGTTTACAAATGTTAAAAAATATTCCCTCAAGTGCTTGTAAAACCACCTGCTTCAGTTTGAACAGTGTCTTGCATCTCTTTCCACAAAGCTGTTCAAAAACAAAAGATCGCTCTAATACCTTTAGGATAATTAAAATTTAAATTCATTCCAATAAATCCTATGATAAATAATCACTGAGTTTTAGTTTAATCCTTTTCACAGTCTGATATCCAGTTTAAGGCACAATTAGACTCTTAAGAAAAGAAAGGAATTCTGCAAGGAATAACATTAGGGTATAAAAGTCTACAAATGAAAAAATGAATTATTACAATCTGTTTTATTACAGCTTTGTAATTCCCTGTAAGTGAAATGGCACATGTGAAACAAGGAGATTACTAACTATTACACATATATATTTTTCTTCAGTATCTATGAGCTGGAATACTGATTTAACTCCTCTAATTAAAGAGAATATGGAGTTGAACAAAACAGTAAGTTATCACAACTTACTATGTCTGAACAATGGATCTAAGAAATGGATCAGAAAGCATATGTAATTTAGAGCAAGATATTAAAGTAAATAAATAAATAAATAAAAAATTGACAAATGTGAAGGTTAGCAGCAAGTCGGTTTTAAAATATTTCCCCATATCACTCTTCATATGGACAAATGAGCCACAGAAATTTCATTTGCCTTTAGAACTAGTTTCCCTCAATAGTAAAATTAACACACTAATTACAGTTTTTAGTCAAGATCTGCATTAAAATTTATGATAAGCCTACTATGTAAATGGCTTTTCTTAAGATTCTATTGAGACTACTAATTTGAATAAGAAGTTTATGGCAAAGATTACAAGAAGGATTACACGAAGAAAGACTGAAAGTGCTGCATGTTGTCATTAAATATACTTTGTTTTTAAAGGCAATAAGGAACAATTTTATTCAGCATTCACTTATAGTATATTCCTCCACTGAGATTACCAGTTCACAAATCTTTAAATATATAATCACTTTTCATGTGACGGACACATAGTGCCTGTTCACATGACAACTAATATTGTAATCAAATTGAGTAATTTATTAATAATCTGCATGCTGGACTAAGTGTGACAAAAGCATGCACTCTGGATACAAAGGGATCATTTATCAGAACTAAAATACCACTTTAGAATAATAATAATAATAATTAAAAAAAAAAACCAAAAACCAAAAAACAAAAAAACAAAAAACAAAAAAACAAAAAACAAAAAAACAAAAAACAAAAAACAAAAAAACAAAAAACAAAAAAACAAAAAACAAAAAAACAAAAAACAAAAAAACAAAAAACAAAAAACAGTGCAAACATTATTTTCAATTTTGATTTTTTTTTAATTTTTTTTTTTTTCCTGGATTAGAAGATACAGTATAGAAAAGCCAATATCTTCTTTCTCATATTAACTAATGATACATTTTTGAAAGACATTTAATGCAAACAATCCAGAGCTAAGCTTCTAAAAACTTGTACTTTAAAGATAAAATAAATTCAGAGAATTATGTCAAGTACAATAATACAGAATAAATTTAAAAACACAAAATCTATGTCATTTGCTTTCCTACAAATACTGGACAGAGATAGAGAGATGTTTTTGCCAAATCGTAGTATTTTTGTGGCATATGGTAGGCAAAATATAAACATACTTGTAAGTGTAAACACTTGTTAAAAATGGAAGATCATGTTGTTACGCTTTTTGAAAACCTACTGGTCACAGGAGCATCCTGACCTTGCTGGGATCATGAACTGAGTAGCTAAGTACATCAAGAACCACAGCAAACAGACTGAGTGTGGTGAAACATAACACACCTCAGTACAAGTTATGCATCAGTGAATAACATGAAATTATGTGAAATGCCGGTAAATCATGATAACAGATTGATTTAACTGGCAGCCTGTGACAGTGTTGGCCTATAAAAAAACAGCAATACAGACCATACAGAAACATTGCCAAGCTTACATGTGATATACCTAGAAATCCAAGCATCAAAGTGGAACCAGTCGCCATCAGAGCTGAACCACTGCCCAGCACCCTGGGCAGTGCCAACCCACCTGCACTGTGACCACTGTGATACATATATCAGCTAACTCTATGCATGGAGCACAGGTGTGAAATGACTGCTCTGCCCAATCCTATCCTTCACCTGATCCACTTCAGAACAGGAGCTTCAAAGCAGCACACTGTCTTTGCTTCTTTTCTCACTATGACAAAATCTGATTTTATACATGCTTGATTTTTAGAGGGCAAATTGTAATCAGTAAGGCTGAGTCATTTTCACACATAGACTTATATATTCATAGCCATGCACACTAGATTGCCGGCACAGCCTTGGTAACTGAAGGACTTCTTCTGTTTTCAGATCTCCAGAATGGATTACATAAAAGGCTAAAGACTTCAAACTGAGAAGTAAAACAGAGCAAGAGGCTTTGCATAAGGAAAGTCTGCTGTTTTTCTAGCAGTACACACTGTATTTGTGTTGTTTTGTTTTTCTCTTAAGTAAAAAGAAGCAATTAATTTTAGAAAAAAGCTACACATGATTTGTTTACTTTCATCACTTTGTAATCAACAGTGAAACTGCTAGCCAGGAGGACCACATCTAATGTAATTTAAAATCACTGGGATGGGCAGTTTATTTCCAGTTCTAAAAGTATGCAGTAGAACAGCGCTACAGATATTAATAAAGCTTCAGTTCTTCACACTGAGAATTCAAAGAACCAGTGGCAAGATTCCCTGATGCAAGCCTTATCAGTGTTAAGCAATGTGTCAAGATAAGAGGCTCTTTCTCTTTAATTGTCCTCAGTATTTAAGAATATATTATTTTCTAATCATGTAGCCACCTGAACACAATGATGAAACAGCTTGAAACTCCTTCACTAAGTTTTTAAAATAGGTTTTGCAGATTTATTTTTTTTTTTAATCTTTGAAATAAAAGTATGATATACAGACAGTATAGCAAATGCCATCAAATTTTCACACTGTTCTCTGAAGATTACATTATGTTCTGAAGAATTTTTCAAATAATTGTATTTCAATCTGCACTTAGATTCACTGAATTCAATAGAAAACCCTCTGGAAAAGGTCCTGTATGGAAACATTTTTCATACTATGAATGTGAAGTTCATAATAACAGTACAGTACTCACAATGCATTTAAATTTCAATATCCCTCTAACACACCCTGGTAGGTAACAACAGGTCATAATTCAGAACAATGATTTCCCCTTCCCATTATACCATTCAAACTATCCGCAGTGTTCTTACAATCTCCCCAAAGAGTAATAAAAATAGTAGAATTTTATGTTCATGCATTTATCACAAATGAAGAGAACACAAAAGAAAAAGGATGCTGTTCTGCAGTTGCCAAGTTTGAAACAGCTGTTAAATTTACATAAAATGATTCCATTAACTACCTTGTATTTTCCTTCTAGTCAAGTGTAAGATGGCCATATATGGATATATCTAAAATTTTTAGCAAATACATAATTCCAAAAGATTCAAATAGCTGCTAATCTCATCATTATAACCTCCCCAAAGTACAAGCACCTGACAATGACTTCCTTTTATAAGACAAAATTCAATTGATTACAAAGAAGTTTTCCAGGTGGGAAAATGAAATAAATTTGTTAGCACCTCATTAACCTCTGTATCAAACTATCCTATCAGTTTAATTAAAGCAGCAAAGTATGTTTGTTTTAATTTATTCAGCATTAATTTATTTAGTCGGTGAAATAAGATAATAAGTAAACATAATTTGTCAAAACTGATTGTAAATTTTACACACACTGTAAAGACTGTGACCAGCACAGTACAGGAGCCTATTAAACAATTTTTTTTTTACTGAGAAAGTGGTCATGTACTGGAAAAAGCTGCTCAGAGAAGCTGTGGATGCCACTTCACGGGAGATGTTTAAGGCCAGGTTGGATGGAGCTTTGTGCAATTCAATCTAGTACTTGGTCTTGTGATTGGAAACCTTTTGCCTTTGGCTGGGGGGTTGGAACTTGATGATGCTTGTCCCTTCCAACCCAAGTCATTCTATGATTCTACAATTTATATGCATATTTTGCTCTATCAGAACTAAATATAGCAAATATGCCAGTTCTCCAACAAATACAAATGCCCCCAGAAAAGTATAGGAAATTGTGTACTTTAAATAAACGTGCATACATACATGTGTTTGCATTATATATACTATACTTAAAATATCTATCTATATACTATATATGATACTAATATATACTTTTAAACACACACCAAGCACAGTCAAAGGCAGTGAGCTTAAATTTGTGACACTGATATCATGTTTTCACCAATCACAGATAAACAAATTGGTTAGTAATGGTACAGTAAACATTACTAAATATATATATCATGAACAAAAATTTAATCATGTCATCAAAGCCTTAAGGCACATGATAGAACACTGGATTAAAAAACCATGAGGCTGGTGTCTTGGTTTTCCATACTGTTGACAGAAACCTCATCCAAAACCACCTGCTCACCAAGGAGAACACTAAGAGGACTAATTCCTAGACTGCCTTTCTGGAGTTTCATCACCTCAAAATTCATAGCCAAGAACATGAGGTTAAATGCTTGTGTTTATTTTAAAATTATATTTCTCCCACTTTTTGAATGCAGACTCATATTCATTTAGCCCACGCTAAATAAATAAATAAATAAATAAATAAATAAATCACAGTATTTCAACATATGCTCAGTTCCAAACAAAACCATTAATTTGAGATTGCTGCTTGATCCAGGCAGACTATTTTATTAGGTTACTGAATACGTAGCAATCTGTATTTCGTATATACAGTGAAAATAAAATGTAAAAATATTTTCCCTACTGAAATTATAACAAACAAAATCAAATCAACGTTATCAAAACAGTATTGACTTCAACCTCCTGCAAAATCTTTAAGTCTTAACACAGATTTAGAGGTTTAATTCAGATAAATGTAATAGTGCATGCAATTTCAATTTCTGTTAATTTATGTCCTCGTCTTTTTCAAAAACGCTTTGAAGTGGAAGCTGAAAACATGTAACACTTTTTAACTTTTACGTGCATGCTTATGCCTTGAGAATATGTCCTATGGCTCATATGTTCCACAATAAATAAATTCCTGTGATATTTAATTTTTTCTATTTATCTTGTCCCAAGTAATCATATATGGCAAGGAATGTATTACTGGAATTATATTCCAACAAAAGACAACCAGATAACATTTATGTCTTACAAGAATCTCATTCAAATAGGAAAAATAAATAAACAAACAAAGAAAGAAAGAAAGAAAGAAAGAAACTGCATCAATAGCAGTAGCTGAGGGGTTTAGATCTGAGGGGCTTCTTCTTTTTTTTTTTTTTTTTTTTTTTTTTTTTTTTGCATATAAAAAAACTAAAATAAAAAGATACAATAATGTTGTTCTTCTGCTGGGAAAATAAAACAGTATTTTTGGCTTAGTATGAATTACTCTGTGATATGGGAGAAACAAATTTTCATATATAAATTATGATAGTGTAATGCAAACTTTGGACCACATCTTTCATAGCCAGCACTGACCTGTCTTAATTATTGATCTTCTTTGCATAAAATTTTAGAAATAAATTTATTTCCTTCCTTGTCTGCAGCATGTATTTATGTAGTTGCTTAATTTTTCCAATAACTTCAAATAATAACTGTTAATCTTAAAAAAAAAAAAAAAAAGCCACAGAGATTTAAAATATATAAAAAAGATGTTATATTGCATTTAAACCACAGCAACTGCTATTTCTTACCCTAGACAACCTGTCTGAAGATTAGGAAAAAAAACAACACAATTATATCTCTCCATTTCATTCAAAATGTGAAAAGTTCCTTTTCAAAAGGTAATTAAGTTGAATGTCTTTCCTACTATGTCATCTTTTCACGCTTATTTGGTTCACAGACATAATAAATGTGTCTGGTGTATTGACTTTTAATTATATTAAGAGTTCTTACTAAAATAAATCTTACCCTGTTCATTAAGATTTTACTGTAAATGATTTTACTAGATCTCTGATGTCTCAGAAGGAAAACAACTACAGCCAGTAGTTACCAGGCTTAAGAAATATGCCATGCTCACCTAATTAATAAAGACAGGAGTCGTAATTTAATTATTCAGCTCTGACATCTATTTTGTGCATGTCTTGCACTCAGTCACTGTAATAAAGCAAAGTTCTGTGAGTACACCGTAATTCAGAAGCATTTCAGTAGCATGAGACAAATCAGGTGCTGTAAAACGTCATTCATATTCTTATTTAACATAAAATGATGAGGAATTTTCTGGTTAATCACTACAAGCAAAAGGACCATATCACTAATAATTAAAACATAATTACCTTTCTTCCTAATTATTGGATACATTACACTGGTATGCTGGATTTCATGCAGAACATCTCTATGATTTAAGAGCTGTATCAATGTCTTGCAATTAGATTTTTCTTTCTGCATATTATAACTGCACTAAGTTACAAGTTATTTGTGTTTTCTTCTATAGACCACGACAGGGCTTTTTGCCTGTCATCCATTTCCTACTTCTGTCACTAACTGCAAAGAAATATGGAGGCAACCAGCTATTTAAGTGTATTCATTTCTATCAAAAATGCAGCCATGCCCTTAGAGCCAGACCAGAAACAGACACAACAGCCAACATTAGACTGCAAAATGTAATTACAGCCCACTTTGACTAAAACAAAACCTTGGAAAACAAGACTGGCAGCTGTTGGCTGCAAATAGGATGGAGAGAACTCCATTCTCTCATCTGAATAATGTGTTCTCCCTTAAAAACAGTTTCAGCCCAAGGCTGCACATATGTTTCAGGCAGCACGTACAACAACCCTGATCTCCAGTGACCATTCCTGAATTAATGTTCCAGTTTTCTCCATTTCTTCTAACTCTCCAAAACCTGCTCAGGGACGGTAGTTAGGATCGTCTGTGCTTTTAACAACTCATAGGAGAAGTTCTAAATTTGTACACCTTCCAGTAAATTTCTAGAAGATTTTTAAAACAGAAAACTGTTGTTCTGGGCCAAGAAATATTAAATTTCACACCATTTTAGCATTTCTATCTATCTGTGGTTAACAGATTAGCTTGGGCCCCTATGTTTTCTATAACTCATTTTAAAATTCTTGCACTGGCAACACTTATTTGAATATTATTTCTTTTCAAAATCAGGGTGGATAGATAACCAAATAAAGTGAGATGTGTGGATTTCCATGCCATGGCAAAAAACAAATAAACAAGAGCAGGCACTATTACAGAATAAGAGTAGGATGAGTATTTTTTAAAAAGTCAAGAAAACAGAAAGGTTTCTGCATACCTAACAAAAATGTAGAGAAGTTCTAGAATGAAATGCTGGTAAAAGTAAGATGGGTAAAATTAAACTTACTTACATGGATATAGAACTTTTGCTCAAAGACTTCTTTTACTTTTTAGGTGGAAAAAAAAAAATCACTCACAAAGCATAAAAAGTTTTAAGGGCAGAATACACCAGAGTTATGTGTAGGTTCAGAAAAATATCAATGTAGCCAAGCTCCTCAGTTTTACCATTCCCATGTGAAATTCTTAAGAAATGTAAAACTGAAGTTCCTCTCTTGAGAAGTGTTGAATCTCACAGGACTAAAAGGAAAGTCCTGCCTGCATTAATTGATCACCAGGGATTGTTTCTCTAGTTTTAAGAAGAAAGATTTCTCCTGGATAAGAACAGTCACATATTTTCATTTATTTTTGAAATTTCCAAGACAGTTATAATACACAGTGGTTCAGTTTGAATATAATTTGGGGCTAACAAATGGGAAAATGAAAACAGTGTGACATCATTTTCCATGAAGACATAAATTAGAGACTGCCATGGAGTTGGCCAAAAGCTGTCAAGACTTACTAAATCCTCACGCTCTTTCAGTACAACCTATATTTGTTTGTGTATGAATTTATTATGCAGTCTTGATTTGCTCATAGTTGACAGCAAAAGTGAACTCGGGAAAAATAAACAAATGCTTGACACAGACTACATTCCTGGCCAAATCCGGTGAAATTTTATTATTGTTTCATTGCATAATATAGAATACTGTTAATATTGCTCATTTTGAACAGTTTCTCTTCTTCATGTTATGTGTAGCTCTTGTTTTGTGGCAAGCCCTCAGAAACATCTGTCATTATTTATACTCATCATCATTATTTTTCAGGATGTAAAAGAGCCAGAATTTCACCTTTTGTTTAAATTCTGTGAAGAATCAGAAGTACACTATGCACAGAGGACAGAAAAATAAGAATTGCCAAATCCCTTGAGCAAAATGTAGCTCTTAATAATAAAAGGATTATCTACTCCTTTCAGAGTATTTTTAAATCAATTCAGAAAGAAGCTAATATTAATATTTCCACTGTATTTGAACTACAAAATACTACAGATTTTTTTAAAAAAATTCTTTTTACAAATACTGCTCAAGCCATTGTTCTTGGAATATCAGCTCTTGGTATATTTTAGATATATAATGCCTGGAACATGCCTTTTCCAAATTTCTAAATACCTCAGCTTCCCAAGCACTCTTTTCTCTTTTTAAAGATGAGGTGCGACAGGGATGAATTCTCACCTAGTATCTTAAAAGAACAAGGTAGTCTGTCAAGGTCTGCACGACCCCAGTGATTTTTCATTTGAAAAACAGAAGGAAATACAGTAAAGAAAAACGTTAGGTCATGGTTGGATTGATGATCTTTAAGGTCTTCCCAACCTGAGTGATTCAGTGACTCTATGATTCTACGATTCTTTGATTCAGAGGGAAAGATAAAGCTGTTTGTATGTCACCAGATACTCCTTTTATCCCTCATTCTGCTCATCTTTGCAGCGAGTGCTCCCCGGCCATCTCACCTTAAGGATGAGAGTAAGGCCTTTGGTTTTTGGACATTCATTTTATTTGATTTATTTGATTTATTAGCCTCAATTCCAATTATACTGTATTATATTGTGTTTTCTTGCATTCTGATATTATAACTAGTAACTTAGTTTTCCACCTCAGGTCACTGTCACTGCTTTGTTTTTAGGCCCATCTACCTGCCCTTTCCCCTTTCCTGAGACATGGATCTGTGGGTCCCCCTACCCTATCAGTCCCAATACTGGGACAAACCAGACCATAAACAATTCTAATCCCATAAATTTATATTTTCAGTTGCTATCTCTTTTGACATTAAACCCTCCAAAATAATTTGGGTATAATTTTCTTCAAGCAAATTAGTAAATCAGAAGGAATAATAGCTGGTTTCCTATTCTGAATTTCATTCCTTCTCTGAAGCAAGAATCCAAACTTTGTAATATCTTCTGAATTTCTAAATCATTTAGAAGTCAGCCTTCATAATGAATAATCAAATTTGAATGTTAGCATTTTGTTTTGCTAATTAACTCTTTGCGCATGTTCCATTATGCCACTTATATTTTTTTTCACTCCTTATCATAATTATAATAAAATATTTTATCCTTCAACTAGTAATTAATTTATTATTAATTAATTACTAATTAATCATTAGTAATTAATGACTTTATTTTACCAATTCACTTACGATAGTAAAGAAAGGCTAGAATAATTTACCACAAATTAAAAACTGCTACTGAATTTGAAGGTGAAATGTAAAATTAAAAAATAACTACCTTCATCTATGTTAAAAATTCAATGAAAGCTCTTAGAAAATATGTAGAACGGCATCCTGCAGAAAGCTTTTCTTAATATAATGTACCTCTCTATTGTAAATCAAAGAGCCTGCAGGTTGCTATTAAGCTGAGAATAATAGTATATTCTGCTTCTAGTAAGATGTCTGTTCAGAAAGCACATTAAAAAAAAAAAAAATCATTCAAAACAAAGGTATTAATGCAGATGTATGGTGTCTCAATAACAAATCACACCTTTTTTGTTTTCTCCAGCTCTTGCTTGCTACCTTCCACCTGCATTTTTTTTTTTTTAAATCAGTTTCTCAGTAAATAAGTAAAAAGCACATTAGATGCCTTTTGAAATACATTATTTATTTATTTATTTATTTTTCAGACAAAATAGAATGCTTGAAAATTTCAACAGTGATTGAAGGTGTTTCATCTCACCATTCTAACAGCTTTTTTGTCTGGTCCTCTACCACTGAAGTAACCTGCTGCCCAGATGAGATCCTTGCATTAATTTGTATTTCAAAGTTACAACTTTACACTGAATATGACGTATAATAAATGATCATAAATGACCAGATGATACAGCTAAAAAGTTCTCTCTATAGATGTACAACTAAGATCTCTGCAGATACATAATCTTGATTCTGATTGCAAGGCTGCCGTTAATTGGGTTTAATTTTATATGATAGCCAGTTTTGAGAAAGTGCTGGTGAAAAACTCCCCAAATGCTTGTTCCTGCAAAATTTGCTGTACATTTTATGGATCAAATGAGCAATAAGGATCAGATGAGCATAAAAACAATGCCTGAAATCATAATTTTGATCAATCATTCATTCCTATTTCCCTCTGTAACTCAGTTTGCACATACACAGTTCTATCCTCTGAGTAGAAAGATGTCAGAGTGCAAACAATCCCTGACAGAAGAAAGGTGATTTCATTCCATTCAGTGAGATATGGCACATTTAATTTAAATTATGCACAAATCAAAGCTATATGTCACGTAAGTGAAGGTGGCACACAGCCCTTCAGAGAAGAACATATCAGCTTCCCTAAGATCCGTACCATCTGCCTGTCAATTTAAATCAATCATTCTGCGTAGTTTTTTTTTCCAAGTCACTTGCTTTAGAAGTATGAGGCTTCATCCAGAATCAATCAAAATCAGTGGAAGACTTATTTCACTGAATCTTGGATCAGAACACTGTGTCAAGATACAGATACCTTTGACACTGTGCTCATTTTCAGCACTGTTAAAACTTCCAGAGAATTAGGAAGTACAGTTTACCAGAACATGTTCACACAGTTGCTTTTTACCTGTGGAGAGTGGTTTCACACAATCCAGATCTGCAACCAAATCTAAACAGCATCACACTGCCCAAATGCTCTCTGCCCTGGACTAACAGAAGATACAAGCCATAAGGGAGCTGCATCCTCTCTCCACTGTTATTACAGAGAAACTGCACTGTATCTCTTCACCTTCTCTGTGTGCCTATCAAAAGAAAAAGTGTGTCTAATAGAATGCATTCCTAGAATGAAGCAGTACTAAAGCTGGAAACTGGATGTTTTGTTTGTTTTTGTTGTTGTTTTGTTTTGTTTTGTTTTCTTCAGTTGAAGCTTTTAAGATGAAAAATTTTCATGTTGTTGCCATGTCCATAGTAAGTTACAGACAGCCTGAAACCTGTGGCCTATTGCTGCTCTGCTCCAGCATGCCACCTCCTGGGTCACTGCAGTGGATCAACTCCTCTTATTGGAGACTTGTTTTGTCTCAGTTATCCTTTTTATCATTCACTTCTTTGCTGAGCAACTTTTCACCTCCATTTTATGCAACAAATATTTAAAAAAAAATAAATAAAAAGAAGAAAATCATAATTCCGAAGTGTTTTCTTTACAACCTACTGTTTCACTTTTAAGGCCAGGTCTATACCTCATGATCACAGAATGCTGTCTCACAAATACCAGGATTAAGAAAATAATAAATTACAAAGAATAATATAGAATTATATTATTGTTTAAACAATAAGGCATGCTGAATTTTTTTTTTTTCTTGTTGCATTTTAATGAAATAAGTAATTCCAGAAAGTCTGAATTTCGGTTTTCATAAAAGTAAATGGATGCTAATAGGCCATGCAAAAAAGACTCTTCTTGTTAAAATACAAATGCCTAATAATATATAATAAAATATTTATGTTAATACATGTGTAAGAAATTAATACTGTAGCTGAATTGGAAACAAAATTGCTTTAGTTAACCAACCATTGCAATGCAATCAAGTACGATATCAAACGTAATTGTGTAAGAGCATTTGGGGAATAACAGCAATTATTTCATAGAGCATTCTCCCCCTCTACTTCTAATTCACTTGCACACAGATTTTTTTCCATGCATCTCTACACCAGCAAAGTAATTCAACCATCATAAGTGTCAAAAACACATCATTTCACTCTGCAACACACAAGAAAATTCAAACTGACAAGGCTGTTTCATTTACCAATACTGGGTTGTAAGTCTGATTTGTAACTGCATTAATCTAAAAATGTTTAAGCAGTTTTTTATTTCTCCAGCTGTGTGCACCACTAGGGAATTGTGCGATGCTGATGGAGCAGGAAGCAAAGAATGGCATTTCTTTGTTTGCCTGGAGCTAAGTACTTCGGATTTGCCTTCACACACTTCATACTATTCTCTAAAGATTTAACAGTCCTCTAATGTTAGTATTATTTTTCGGCTGTTTGAGAAAAACTGCAGTTCAGTATTCAATATTTTAATTGACTACATGCTTAATCAGACAACAATACATGTTACAATCCAATATTAATGAAAAGCTTTCCTCCTCCTTTTACTCAGATGTTCAGTATTCTTAATTAGTATTCATAGTTAACATCCCTTTAAATCATTTCGTACATTTTATGTCGATTAGTAATTACTAAAATTATTTTAGCATTAAATTATTAATGTAAAACACCAAAAAATATTATGATCATTACTTCTGTCAGTCACCTAAAAAACAGCGGTATACACTCTTAAATCATTTTAGATTTTAGGGTTTTGTTGTTTTGTTGTTTTGTTTTTTTTTTTTCATTTATTAGTAAAAATAAGGTATATGTAGCTGCCACCTCTATATCAATCTGTGCGTTTAGAACAGTGTACAAGATAACAGCAGGATAGGAACACATGCATATTTTAGCTAAAAATCAGACATTCCCTGTTCAGTAAGCTACAGGGTCAAGTTGAAGTTTGAATGCCCATCAATCAGATTTCTATGTTCACATACATGTATGTTTTGTTTTTGTTTTGTTTTGTTTCGTTTTTAAGGATTAACAATCTAATTCAGATTAAGTCAAAATAAAATGTTAAAATTGTTGAACTTCAAATAAAAAACACTAAAATGTACTGCATTGTCTTTCTTGAAGCAGTTTCAATTCAATACACTATAGCACTAGAAATAAGGAGAGACATTCTACACTCAAAAATAATAAGATAACTGGATTTTAGTAGATGTTTCTATCAAAATTTTAGGTTTTTTTTGTTTTTGTTTTTGTTTTTTTTATGAAAGACAATTCTCTACTTTAGATAATTCTGACAGTCTTCATATGGAATTATTACATGAATTAAAAAGAATGGGATCAAATCTGGATCTTCAAAAATGTTTTCCTGTACAAATTAATTTAATACTACATTTTCTGACAATAATGAACTTCTGCTAATTGTGATATTAACCTGAAGATTGCTTACTTGCATCTTTTGCAATGGTCTGTTCATGAGTGTGTACTGAGAGTAAGTTGTTAGAACAGATGATGTGGCAGTTATGATGGCCAAATTTCTTGTAGCCCTGTAGTAAGTCCATCCCTCTTTGCTCTTCCTCTGTTGGATTTATTCCACTGAAATCAGCCTATATATAACTCTCTAGAAGGAATGGTCACAATATTTACTCCTCAAAACTCCACAGGCTATTATTGTGCTGCAGTGTAACTGCCAAGGACATCAGTGATTACAAACTCACTAGAAGAAAAAAGACCATCCCAAAGAACTTATTTCTAAAGTTACTTATGCGTAGTATTGCTGGGAGAGCTTTCATCACCCTAAAACAATTTCTAGGAAAGGAAATACATCTCATATAGAATGATGCAGACTATTCATACTGACATCAAAGGTATCAGAAGAAATGCTATCAGGGAGAACTGAAGGAAGTTTTACAGTGTATCTTCCATATTACATCAGAGCCATTAGGAGAATGAAACTTAGAGTGAAAATTAAGTTTATCAGAAAAATCTGTGCACGAACTAATTTGAAAAGGCACATTCTAAAAAGTAGGCCAGAAGAGAAGAAAGATTACTTCTGGCAAAAAATGAAGCAAATTAAATTATAAGAAGCTTAATGCATTTATATCAAATTTAATTGCATAACCTAATGTCAAGGTTATTATATGGTGCACAGCTAATACCAAACAACCTTGGTTTGTAGTTAATTTATTATAAAACCAAATGTCTTTCTTTTTTTTTTTTTTTTTTTTTTTTCTTTACCACAGTCTTTTCTTGTGCCATAACATTAATACAAACATCACATTTCAAAACTACTTTGAGGTCTCTTCTTGACTATAAATTCCAGTGATGTGGTGAAATCAGAAACAAAAAATAGAGACAGTATTGTTGATATGAAACCAATGTGTTCTGTAAGAATAAAAATGATCTGAAAGAGCATCTGACCTCATCCACGTTGTTCTTCACAGAGCCCACAAAATCTATGGGTTTTGTTTCCTACTCAGAACAGTTATAGATTAGCAGCTAAGGTCACTGTGGAATTTCCATTACTGCATCCCCATGGATGTGACATTCTGTGTTTTACCATGTAATAGAAGCTGTGCCTGTGCAGGGAGTGCATGTAGAAAGAATTCAGACCATATCCATAACCTTTTGCTCACTAAAAAGGCAGTCATTTTATGTGAATTTGGCTTAACTTTACAGTCTGAATAGGTTTTTGTTGTCTTGTTTTTGGCTTGTTTTTAAGAACTCCGTGTCCAGGAACTCCATGTCCAAGTGTATGAACACTGGGACATAAAGGACACTTCGGAAAAGCATTGTACACTTAACTGTGTATCTCTATGATGCCAGTGGATGTGCAGACACAGTCTGCAAAATCACATCAAAGCACCATCTGCTTTTATTCTTGAAGAAAGAGGTAAAAGTGGCATACATAATGAATAACTTTGACACTGCAGGAAACTGCAATCTAAAATTGGAGGCTTATATCTATACAGTGCATATGAATTTGAGTTGAACAGTTATAAAGTATTAGTGTTGTGCATTTTAAAATCATACACTCGCATCTGAAAATCACTCAATCACATCTGAAATGACTGAAGATGATAATTTAGAATTTGACCAATCTCTTTCATAAGTACCAGAATGTTGATGAGATGCTGTTATTGAAGTACAGAGAAAGATTTTTAAAATAAAAAGCTTCAGACATGGTGCATGTAGTCACGTAAACATCAAAATTCTTTTGTATAAAATTTATTTCTGTCATATAAAAAACAACTTGTTAAAAGAAATTCTATAATTATTTTTCAGAATTCGGAGTAGCACAAGCTTCAGCAATATTAGTTATCACTCAGAGACATCTCTTCTACAATTACTCCTGATGCATCAGAACAAAAAGATGTCCTGTGTATGACTCAGAACTACGTAATTGGACCTGTGAAGCTCCCTATGACTTATGAATGGAAAAGTCCACTTTGTTCTCTACAGATCCAGGCACATGTTACTGAGTAACAAATACATTCACAGGTGATGATCCCTTCTGAGCTGGATGTATAAACAACGTGTTTGTAAGAAGAGAATTAACATTAGAATGAGGAAAATTCTTAAAAGTTTAAAAGAAGAAAAACTGAAACTTACCCCAAACTCATCCCTCCACTGATGTGATGCTTGGTATTTCTCTGCTTCTTTAGCGAGGCGCTGAAGACCAAAGAGAGGACGTATATATTAGTTTTCCCAGACTCTTCACAGTGCTAAGTCTTATATATAAACTTATTTTCTCTATATAATTTTATACATGCATGTTTTTGACCTTAATTGAAATTGAAGCATATTTGAATAAGAATGTACTACATGGATTTCCAAAAAATCTGTATATTGCTTACAAATCTAAGCACTGCAACCATGAACTAGGAAGCTTAACATTCCAGCATCATTTCAGAAGTTCTAGTTAAATTTGAAATCGACCAGTACCTTTCTAAAAATACTTTGTCTTCACACACCTTGGCTTATATGTATAATTTTAATCTACCACACAAACAGAAGCATTTATTAGAATCTTAAAACATTATTGTGGATGCTTATTTTCATAATAAATAACTATATTCAATTACACAAGGTACTGATATCCTCTGTGATGATTATGGACCCATAAAAGCTTAGGAATTTGAACTAAATGTAGTCTGGTCTGAAAAGCTCAGTGAATGTTTGCCACTGGAGAGTATCAAGCATGCTCCTAGAGGGCATTTTTCCAGTTTAATTTAGTTTGAAAGAAGATCAGTTTATACATTTAGCCCCACAGGAAGTAAAAGATGTCAGACAATTGATTGCCTTTCAAACCAATCCTCAAAAAATTATAAAATTTTCTAAAACACTTTTACATGTCTATTTTATAACAACTTTGAATAGAAGAGAATAATGCTTGTTCTCCAGTTCTGCTGTAGACAGCATCCCCAGTGCCTGCAGCCCTGAAGCAGGCTCCCATCCTGGAAGACAGAAATTATATGAACGCTGTTCACATCGACTCAGTTATTTCCTGATTTTTGAGTAGGTGACTTTGAAAACTATATTACTTTAGAGCTCAATAAAACTGTAAGATTAGGGGTAGTTACGTTCTCTTTTTAACAGAATAGGTTTGATTTATCCACAAGGTAACTAGGCAACCAAATTCTTTACTGTGTAAGGATAAGCAGCACGTAGGCCCAACAAATATTTTAATATTCATATCAATTCCTACACAAAATGAACTGGTCGTCTAAGTCACCTTTTCAGTTCAGTCAACTGTCAATTCTTGTTAACAACCAAAAGGACAGTGACCAGAAAGTTCATGGAATCTCAGATGGCAAAGCTGGTGCTGTCACAGTCTCATATCAGCCCCAGTGCAGGAGGGCAACCACCTTGTTATCCGACTGCATAAGGACACTCCATCTCACTCCTCTAACAACAGCTAGGTGACAACTTTCATAAAGCAAAATTTAACACCTATTTATTTATTTCTTTATTTAATTTGCAATCATCTTGTAAAGGAATAATTATGTGCTTGGCTTCCAAAAGATAAGTGAACCTTCCTGCATGTTTTACTGCCAATTCAAATGATTTTCAGCTAACAAAGTCAGTAGTACCTTACAGGCTCTCCCAACTAACTAGAACTGCCTTCTCTAGTATCCAAACAGCACATCTACAAAAGAAAAACTGTAATATAACTTGATGCACTACACTGACACACAGTCCAACTCTCTTTTGACCTCAATGGACAAATCCACTACCTCAGATATCTACAGTATTGTCAGTTATCTGGTAATACACTAGAATAATTTTGTATGTTTCATTTCTTTACTCAATAAAGCAAGTTCTGCATCCAAATTGGTCTGTCCTAGCTTGAGTACAAGCTGATTAAATCACGTTTTACCAGATAGTAACAAAGGAAGACATGACCCTATGCAGGTAAATAGAAGTAGCTAACTCTACCCTCATTTCTCCTCCTGCTTTCCTACCTCAATGAGAAACTAGCTATGTTCCTTGACTCAAAGACAAAAAATAAAAAATAAGTTTAAATCCCATGACCTGAGTGGAAATACAGACTTCTCCAGAGCTAGACCTGCTTACAATAGGAACAGAGACAAGCTGATACAGCCTTATGATGTCTTGTTCATCACATATCTGAAGAATCCCTGCACGCTATTGTGTATCGGTTTAACTTAACTGCCAGTTACATCATAAATTTTCTAGTAACTCTAGCTGGAGGGAAGGCAGAATGTAGGCCTGGTCCTTTTCCCAGTATTGTATCAGAGATAGAATTCAAGCCTACCCTACTTGATATCAGTCCTGTATTTTCCCTGAAACAGATAATCTTTTCCATCAACAATTTCCATAAATACTATCTGATTAATAGCCAGTATAATGGCTGTTAGCCAGGACTGGAAGAAATCTGTAAATTAAGCATTCATAAGAGCAAATCACTTGATTTCTCAAAGTGGTGACAAATATTGTATTTCTACCTTATATTTCTGCAACAGAATGCTCCTGTAATTCTATAGCCATGTGAGTTATGTATGTAAAAACAAAGATCAGTATACTACAGTATTCTGATTACCTAGCTCAACTTCAGCAGATAATCAGTGCTTATGTGCAGGTTACCACAGGGGCACAGATCATTTAAGGATGTCATTTTCAAAAAGGCAGGCTTGTTGTTGTTGTTGCTTGTTTTCCTTTGTGCTTTTGTTTGTTGATTTTTTTTTCTTATTAAAGATAAATATTAGTTAAGATGAAATTTTTGCATTCCAAAAGAAAAGAATCACTCTCTCGAGTAATATCTTTAATAAGGAAAGTGTATTAGAAATAGAATTTATAAGAGAAAGAGTTTTTTGAAACTAAGATTATTTCAGAAGTTGTTCATTTCTATGAAAAGAAAAATTCTATGACTATACATGGGCTCTAATGACTGAGACATTCACCTTTCCGCAGGGGGAGTGATTTGTTAACAGAAAGAGTAAGAAGTCGGGACTCCTGGGTCAAAAATGCCTAGATGCTAACTCAAATTACCTATGCCTTTTTCTGCAACAAAAAGAGAGACTAATTTTTCATGTCTCTCAAAGTCATGCCTGCTTGCTTTTAAGGTATGCAAATGTCAGGTCTCATTTTCCCCATTTTGATGGAGGAGTCTCTGGAGAACACCAGAAGAGAAACACAACTGCATGCTGACATCAGACATCCCATTTTTCATTCTTGTTACCACAAAGGCTTCATAAAGGAACACCTTCTTCAATACCATGGCCCACTGCAGTTTCCTATACATTTCTATAGCAAATTCTGAAACTTGGAGGCAAAAGATATGCAAAAAAGACTCTGGAACAAACACGCAAAATAGTTATTCTACATATTAGGCTTCAATCATTTCTCACTCTGTATCTTGTATGAATGCTGTGAAGGCAATGACTGTGAAAAGTTTTCTGGCTTTGAATGAAGATCTCTTTAATATCATAATTTTAAATAGAATTGAATTGATCAGGTTGGCAAAGACCTTCAAGATGATCAAGATAGAAAGGATTACACATCACACATTACTGAAAAGAGATGAAGGGAGAAAACCAAAATGCAACAATATTCTGGTTTACTTCAAGGTATGAAAGCTCTATAAGGTCTGCTGGAAAACAAGGATTCTTAGATTATGTTTCAGTGATACTCAAATCTCTGAAATAATAAATGAGCAAACTGAGAAACCACACACAGTAAGACAGAGTTGCAAACACAAATAAAATGCTGTAGCATATATTCCTATGCTTATGGAGGATGTCTGGCAGGGCTGTAACAGTGCTTATATATATGGGAACAAAAGAGCTGACACTAGATTTAGCCAATGCAATTGATGTGATAAGTGTTTGGGAGCAATATGATTAAACAATCATTTCTACATGAATCAGGTATTTCTATTTTATGTTTTTTAATCAATGAAATCTTCTTACTACCTTACTTTTCTCTGAATATCAGTTGTTCAAAGTCCAGTGTATTTCGGAATACCTAGATTGTTAATAAGAGAACAATTGTTCCTTGAAAAACAGCCACTTCTCACTAATAAGTACTACGGCTTTTTAAACAAGCATTGAAGGAAATGGGGAGCTTCCTGCTCCTAGGGCTTCCTTAGATCTTTCAAAGATAATCATTACCTTTAAAGCAAAACAACTTATTGTGAAATATACAGAAAGATGCAAGAATTATTTACTCCATCAGCCTGTGATCTTTCTTTTAACTTTCATAGGAATTACAAAAGATTATCAAAAACTACTCCAAAACCCAGCTGCCTGTCAATCTCAGAAAGGACCATTTTCAAAGGTCCTGTCCCCAGATTCCAAGCATTTGCTTCTATCTCTGATAGACAGCCTTTGATGCAATGCAGAGAGGAAGAAAGAGACCTAAAGAATCTTTATCTGATCTGAAAAGATCAACTCCCTGGGCTTATTCATCTCCCAGCCTTTACTTCTGTGAGTGTCACATCTTTATCTCCTCCTAGCCAGCAAAGAACTCTTTCAGCCAATTGCGTAATTACAATTATATTCAGTAAAACAAATCAATCTTGTGTGCTTCCTACTCTCCTTTAATTATTTTGTCTTAAAAATAACATTTGACTACCCCTTGATATATTAAGTTATTAGAAAATGTGTAATCTTCAAAATATTAGACATCAGTAACCTGACACAGCTTTCTAAAGTACTGATGTTTTCAAGGTTATTTTAATAAGAGAGAGGGAGAATACACAATATCAGACTTAAATAGAACTGCATAGGAACATGCAATTAACTTTAAGCCCTAATTTTTAAAATATGTTCCAAGTACTCAATTCCACTCTTCTATAAACAAGGTAAAATCTACAACAGCAAAATTTAACATAATTTTCACATATGTATCTGAAACATAAATACTGTTCTCCTGTAGATGATTACAAATCACACTTCACTTATGAGAAAGAAATATGGGAGGAAAAACAGTCTGTCAGACTGGGATGTAGTGCATGAAGTGCAAGTAGAAAACTGATACTTATTTCACTACAGCTTTAATGCAGAGTGAAAGAAGTTTAAAGAACTGCATTTCACCTTAGTTAGCTTAGTTAAATTCTATATTAAACCAAGTAAGAACTCTTGTGCTCTTTAAAACCTTTATCAATGACATTGACAATGCAATTGAGTGCACCCTCAGCAAGTTTGCTGATGACACCAAGCTGAATGGTGTGGCTGATACAGCGGAAGGAAGGGATGCTATTCAGACGGACCTCAACAGACTTGAAAGGTAGGCCCCAGTCAATCTAATGAGGTCCAACAAAGCAAAGTGCAAGGTTTTACACTAGTGCCCAAGGAATCCCAGGCATATATACAGACTGGAAGGAGCAGTCCTTGACAGTAGCCCTGCAGAAAAAGGACCTGCTGGTCCTGGTGGATGAAAAACTTAACATGAGCCAGCAGTATGCTTTTGCAGCTCAGAAAGCAAATGGTATCCTGGGCTCCATCAGGAGAGGGGTGGCCAGCAGGGAGAGGGAGGTGACTGTTCCTCTCTACTCTGCCCTTCTGAGGTTCCATCTGGAGTGTCCAGGTCTGGAGTCCCCAATATAAGAAGGACTGAGAGGTGTAGGAGAGGGTCTGGAGGAGGGCCACAAAGATGAATGGAGGGGGTCTGGAGGAGGACCACAAAGATGAAGCTGGAGCACCTCTCCTACAAAGAAAGGCTGAGGGAGCTGGGCTTGTTCAGCCTGGAGAAAAGAAGGCTGCTGGGTAACCTCACTGCACACTTTCAGCACCTGAAGTGAGCCTAGAAACAGGAGGGGAGTCAACTCTTCCAAAAGGTGAATAATAGCAAGACAAGGAAAAGGTTTTAAGTTGAAGGAGGGAAGATTTAAGTTGGATGTCAGGGGGAAGTTCTTTACTATGAGAGTGATGAGGTGTTGGAACAGATGTTGTGGATGCCCTGTCCCTGGAGGAGTCCAAGACCAGGTTGGATGGGGCCCTGGGCAGTGGGCAGCCTCATCTAGTAATAAGTGTGGAGGTCAGTGGCCCTGCCTGTGGCAAGGGAGTTGAAGAGTCATGAACCTTGATGTCCCTTCCAACCCAGGCCATTTTATGAAGAACAATTTTCTTTGTCCTGAATTCTACTATTTTTATTTGCATGAAGCAATTTTTTAATTAATTTATTTTTTTAATTATTATTTTCTAGCCCCTCTTTGCAAACTTTGGTAATGAATTGGTCAAATATGAATTATTTTATTCATGAGTTTCCCATTCCTTTACTGTCTAGAAAAATCACACATTTTGGCCCAGTGAGGACAGGATTTTAACAAAAAAATATTTCCAGATTTGAAGGTCAATAGCCCAGAATGACCTTGGAAGTAGTAAAGATAGCAAACACATTAATACTAGATGAATAACACTTTTCTTCACCTTTGTTTCTATACTCAGGAAGGGTGGGAGGCATTAATAGGATTGATTTATAACTTTCCTGAATATATTCGGTAACTGACCTTCCTGACAAGTTAGCATTCATAATTAATGTCAGCCCAAAATCTGATCTACATTTGACAGATATGCAGCCTTTAGCCTTGGTAAGATGGCTCCAACCATAAAATAACGGGTATGTGCAAACTGTAACACTAAGAAAACATGGAGGAACAGACGAGACAGTAGTATAACACAAAAAATACATGATGGTCATTTCCTGAAATAATCAACAGACTTGTTATTTAATGCAATATCCTCTGACAGCTGCCAATGTTTGTTTTATATATATTTGCTTTTTGTTTTTAAATTACAATTGCCCAGTATTAATACTTCATCCTTGGTGTTACCTTCAAAGCCCATCTTACTTTAGGATGTTAGTTGTGGTACCAATGAAAAGTGTTTCTCTGCCCAATCAGTTTCCAATATTAAGAAACATCAAAGTATTTACTGTTCTTGCTTAAAAATGGCTGTTTATACAAGTTCTTTTCTAACTGATGCAATGAACTGTGAAAGGCAATAATGTTTCTTTTCAGTTTTCGACATGCAGCTATCATCCCCACAATATTCACAAATACTGACTCTTTAAGGATACAGTACAACTAGCTGTTTACTGATTTTACCTGTAGAATAGTCGTAACGCATAGAATATAAGAAATAAATTAGAACAGTATTGTTTACAAACTGAGATAATTTCCCTATAATACAGAATACACACATACATAATAGTTACTTTGATCCTATAGCTGAATGCCCTTTGGTGCTTCGAATAAATAACGTATGAAGAAGCAGCAAAACTGAAAAAAAGCATAAGGAATGAAAAAGAAGATTTTGTGAATGCACTTTATTTTAAATGCAAGCAAGTATACCAGACAAAATTAAGAGAGGGCAAGAGCAAACTGATTCTTTTAGCATGTGTTTAGAGCATATATAATTTATGTACAATTTAAAGTATTTTTATATCTATGACAGAGAAATAACACTGAAAAAAATGAGCTCACAGTAATGCAAGTGGTAATTGCATTATATTTCCTAGACTTCACCTAATTAAATGTGAGGTAAGTCATAAAGTGTTTGCCACCTGCACTATGCTTCAAAGTTGTTAGGCTCTAATTTGCTCAAGTAATCCTTCAGCAATTGCTTGGAAACTTAGGAACTGACAGGATTCATGTAGCGCTTAACAACCTTTTTTTTTTTTTTTTTTTTTTTTTTTCTCCTCTGGAGCATTGAAGACAGAATACATTTATTCAAAACATGGCCGAATTTCCCTTTTCTATGTCTGAATTTTTAAGTTATTTTATGGCAGCTGAGTTCTTTCTAACGAGGTCCGTTTTTTTCTCATCTCTAGTATGGTTTTATTTTGTGTATTTATACTGCAGTGTCATGGCCTCTCCCTCACTCTAGCATCTGTTGTGCCAAATGATCACAGACCTATCAATGGGCTGTTAATGAGAACATCTGAAGCATGTAAGGTCACAGACAAAGTGTGTTTATAACTGATTTCACACATTCAGCATAAATCCTGTACAGTATATTTACTCCCCAGTGACTGTCTGGAGTCAGTTTTGCTTATGTCATAGGAACAAATGAGTCATATTCATAAGAATAAAGGCCATATGAGAGGTCTGCTGATATTGTAAGCTTTGCTACTTTTTGAACAGCTTACTGATCCAAATCTACACATAATTGAATGCTATCAGCAACTAACAATTTTTTAAAAAGCTGATTTTATACTCTGGATCACAGATCAAAACAACACCTCCAGTTTTATCTTACATTAACTCCATACTGAAGGAGAGACCTGACAGTGGCCTTTTGTGAAAGACAGATCTGGTTTTCTTTTTGTTGTCTCAAAGCTTGTTTTGTGATAAGACTCTGACTGGCGACTGCTAACTATCTAGGAGGGTGAATGGTGGTTGCTATTGTGCCATCTCTGCTTATGATTGCAAAGATAAGCAGAGACAGGACAAGCAGTCTTTTTCAGGGGTGCTGCTTGAAGGAGCTGACCACTGCAGAAGGCGATAATGCTTGTGTCTGGCAAACAGAGGCACCACCAACCCCTGCTGGCTTATCTGTGGGCCAGGAATGTCACAAAAGCTGGTTTTAAACCATTTTACAAAGAGTGTTTACCTGCTTGTTTAGAAGTTCAGTGTTTGTTCGAGATACATTCCCAAAAATGCTTAGCATTCTTGTAATCCTCAAACTTCAAAGAAGAAGAAAGAAAAACAACCTCACCGAAATGGGGGATAAAAGGCCCTCACTAAACTGGGGATTTGGGAGACGATCTCTGGAGACGAACTTTGGAGACGATCTCCCAAAAACACCTTTGACGGAGAATTCCCTGAGGGGAAAACCTTTTCGGAAGGCCGGCTTGCTGCAGTGCTTCCTGACTTTCTCCCATCCCCTGCGGTGATCAGACGAGTTCCTGAAATCAACGGACCTACTGTGTACCTCGCTGGACCCACGGTGGTGACTATCTCTTTCGCTCTCTACAGACTCCTTGCTTATTTTTCCTACTTTTCCTATCGCCCACCTTCCCTTCCCTATCTCCCTAAAAAGGCCATGACTTTAATAAACTGGTTGGACCAACATTTGAACCGTTGCTTCTTAATCTCACGCCGGGTATACGCATATCAAAGAACCTTGCCTCCCTCCTGCAAATTGGATCGAGACACCTTTCAATATCTAAAGGAGGGCTATTAGAAAGAAGGGGACAGACCCTTTATCAGGGTCTATTATGATAGGATAAGGGAAAGTGGGTTCACCTTAAGAGAGGGGAAGACTTAGATTGGATATAAGGAAGAAGTTTCTTTTACAGTAAGGGTGACAAGGCACTGGAACATATTGTCCATGGAGGTGGTAGAAGCCCCGACCTTGGAGATATTCAAGGTCAGGCTGGATACGGCCCTGAGCACCTGACCTAGCTGCAGGTGTCCCTGTTCACTGCAGGGGGTTGGACTAGGTGATACTTACGGGTCCCTTCCAAAACACTTTTATGATTCTATGATTAATAACAACCTAAATTAATAGATTTTTTGTCATCTAGAACTGTGTTAGGAAAACAAGCAAACAAACAAAAAAACCCTCATCTTTAATTAAAAAATAAATATAATTATTTAACACATTGCATACTTGTCTAATGCATTTCAAGCAATTTCTGCTTTATTCACAAAAGTGGATATTTTTTTTTCAGACCTTTTTCATCAGTTGAGAAGACTTCATATCTAACACAAGGTTTTCATGTTGGCTAAAAAGAAATCTAATAGAAAGAATGGTTTAACTTACATTTATTTAGAAGATACAGCCTTAAAGGATTTATATAGCTTTAAAAATTGTTGTAAAAAACTTTCTTTTTTGAAAACTGCTGCTCTTCTATAACATGAAATAGATCTTTTTTCCTTCTTTCTCATATTACGCCTATTTAAGCATGTAGATAGTGGTATCAAATTATGCAATGGGGAAAGCAAAATTGGCATATTGCAAGCACATTTACTTGTAAAAGAGTGCTGAAAGTGTCTTTTTCATATACAGTAGAGTAAGATTTAGTTACAGTTTACTTCAGTAGTAAATAAATATGCAGTTAATGTCAAACAGTCTTTGATTCTGTCCTGAAAGAAAATCTCAGAGTAGCCAGAACTGTGCGCTACTGAAAATCATAAAAAACACACACATCTAAAGTTCCAGGAAAGCAGTACAGATGGGTAAGCAGCCAGCTAAGTGTACAGCTGGTCATTGTTGCAGGAGGGATACTGCCACATGCCAGTCTGGAACGTAACCAATTTCCACTTCAATTTGGAATCTGTTGTTCATAATCCTAACATGCACAAAAGTGATACAGAGTGCAAAGAAATACTATATCAACCATCAGTGGGACAAATGAATAAAGTGCACAAGTATTTCTGGAGAGCATCTTTCTGAAATCCATAGAACAGGACAAAACAAAACATGATGAAGGACAGAGGGCCACAAGACTGACCTCCATTACTGGAATACAGGAAATATAACGCAATTTTAATATCCTGCAGAACATGTGTACAAAGTATTCCCATCCAGCTACTACTAAGTAGCAACAATTAACTAAGGAAAATCTCATCAGAAAGTAGAGAAGCAGTACTTTGTTGATTCCATATTTTCTTCCACATTTATGGGAAGAGGGAGGAAAGAAGGAGGTTCAGTTTGCAAGCTTTGAGTACATTTCTAGGCCATGTGAAATCAGGAGATTTGAGAAGCTGTGCAATATTATGACAGCTTGGTACTGCCAAAATGTTTCAGTAGACAGAAGGCTAAGACAGAAAAATGCAGATAAAGGCATGAGGAAAATTGTCAGAAAAGGAGTGTAAGAAATAGCCTGTCAAATTCACCTTGACATGTAGCAGTGACATTTTGCTAGAGTGGGTTATAGAATCAGTAAAAGACTACTCTTAGCATACAATTTATCCCTCTCATTTCCAGAGGTTTCAAAACCTTAGAGCTTCTTATTACATTTTCACTCTAATAATTCATATGCCTTAAATGGAAGCTACGTTAGTGCTATATTTTTAAACAAGCTTGAAGGACACATGCTGAAACCATTAGACTGAAATTGCCAACTACTCTGACAAATCACAAATTGCATAATACCACCAGCTATAGTTCACTGCCTGCCTTAGGAAACTCTTAGGCTTCACAGCTGAGCTACAAACTTCACAGCCATGATTAGAAGATGACACATGTGCTGAGTAGGCACGCCTTGTTACCCTGCTTTTTCAACTGTAATACGTGTATAGTTTTTAACCACACAGGGGGAAGTCACAACTATGTAAATTTATTTTAGAAATAGCCAAATTAATCCACTCCAGTATGAGTGTACTTAGAGTGCCACCTATGTAATTTTTCTCTAAATTAAAGATGAAAACTAATCAACATAAACATAGTTCAGTTTAGCTCACAGCTCCTCTGAGATATTTCTACTAGGCTCCTAGTTAGAAACAAAACTAAACAAAAAACCTCAACTGCTTAAAGTATACACATGCATCTAGCACAACTAAAATCTGAGTACAATCCAAATGAGGACAGAGGCAACTGAGTACACAACCAGCTGAGTTGTTTCAAGGGAAAAATGAGGAAAATGAAAAAAAATCAAGTAAAGACATCCTTACAAAATACAAGAACGCACTGATAGTCTTCCATCATTTATGCAAGGAAAACACTGATGAAGACAGTTAAACACAGATTGAAACTGCAGTTGAATTCTGCCTCATTGCTTTGTAACTGAAACAAAAAGCAGATTTAACAGAATGCTGTTGCGTACAAATCTTCCTTTTTTTTTTTTTTTTTCCTTTTTTCTTTTTTTTTTTTTCTTTTTTTTTTTTTTTTCTTTTTCCCTCATTGTTTTAGATTTGGAGTGTTCTACTACTTAATGCTATTCATAGACATAGAGTACAATTTCAAGATGTGTAGTGACTTCTGGACATACTCAAACTTTGTGTGTTGCAAATGGCATATAGATGTAATGTTATGATTCTAAAAGAAAATCAGAAAGCTGGCAATGCAGAATGGGAAATACTATGGAACAGATGAAGAGATCAGTCAGCAGTCTCTTTTTTGGCTATGTAATCAGAAACAGCTTTAAATTCTCTCAGAATTGTATAAGTATTGACATTAAAAAAGAACAAAATACTATTATTTCAACAAATAAGAGTGAATGGATCTTATTGTCACTACTTCTTCTGTTGAACAGGAGGAAATTATTTAAGACAGTCAAAGACAGCATAAGATACAAAGTAATCAGTGATACATAATAAAAATGGGATAGCACTAAAGTCATCGCTAGGATTTACAGAAATAGGATATATGCAGCCTCATTTAAAATAAAATTCAAAACTTAAATGGTGAAAAAATTAAGAAAACAAAATTATATTCTCCTGGATTCCCAAATGTATAAACTAATATCAGTCTGAATTTGCCTGATTAAGACTCTGCATAGAAGAATGAAACTACTTTAAAAATAACATCAAAAAACAGCTGAATAATAAATGTGGCTTTAACAAGGCAAGATAGTGTATTAACAGATTTGCAGTTCAAAGAAAGAACAGAGCAGGTGGCAGGTGCTGAATAATCAACTGATCTGATCTACAGTCAGTGAGTAAAAGCCAAGGAAATGTGTTACTGCTGGCAACAGCAGAAACAAATTGTATGTAAAAACTGCATGCAATTTTAAGGCAATATTTCCCTAATAGGAATAGACAAAATAAAAAGTGCTTAAACAGAGTCCTGTAGAAAACTCAGGAAGCTGTGGAAACAAACATGATTTTCTATGGACAAATGTCATTATTATTATTATTATCATTATTATTATTATTATTATTATTATTTTCCTTTCCTAGAAGCAGTATGTCTGTTATAATGGAGATACTGGAAAGAGGCCTTAACTGGTTCTGTATCAAGATTTGCACTGGGGTGCCATCATTGTTGAAAAATAGATCTCTGAATGGAATCTCAAATAGTCTGTGGCTCTGAAGGGATTGTAAGAAAATAATGTTTAGCTATAAGATCTATTAATGTGTGAATCTTGTGTTGTGAACTTTCCTTCTTAGAATGAACTTGCAAGCAGCCAGAAGGGTGCATCCAATAGCTAAAGGAATGAGGCGTTATGAATGGGCCTAAAAATTATTATATTCCTCTGTGGGAATACAAGAAAAGCTGCTCAGAGCAGCTGCTGTGGAGCAAGATAAACAGCATTCCTCCATATCCTCAAGTATATATGTATATATAAATAAAAAAACAAAAATAAAAATAAAAATAAAAATAAAAATAAAGAAATTACCATGTTGATTTAAAATTCATCATTTGTAAAGCAAATTGAACAAAGACAAATACATTTAGGACATCTCTAAGATTCTTCAGTCCACATTTCCCAAGTCCATATAAAGCTTTACCTGCTCCTGGTAGCACAGTGAGGAATAATTAACAATGAAAATCCCTTAAACTTTCAGAAGTAAAGATTTCAAGATTGATTTTATCCTCACTTTCTAAGGATTTTAATAATAAAAAAACTCAGTACTCTTCTTTTGCTCTTAACCTACATTGTGCTCTTCAACTCCAAATGCACAGGTGTGTTTATTCATTTGTGTTTCTTTCCTTTGCTTCAGTTCTTTATTACATGGCTTCCAGGCTCTCACCTGCAATTATCACATCACTTTCCTTGGTCAAATAATAAAAATTGATCATTCAACAGTTTTTGTCAGTAGTGACCTTACAGACTTATTTCAAGTGCTTTTCCTGAACGGATTCTAAAAGTCCATTGCCTAATAGCTTCTTCATTTTTCTTCGCTATCCATAATAGGCAACAAAAGCTGTCCCAGTTCAGGGAATTTCATTTCATTTGTTCTATTGCCAGTTAACACAGACTTCTAATGAACTGGTTATTGTACTGTTTTGGTAGCTACCCCTAATATAAAATATTTTCTGGCAGAGGTGGCCACCCCTGACTTGCTCCAATTTGGGTACCTGAGCAGTGGCTACTGCATCTGTTGCTGAGCCATTTGGAACTGGCTGCAAGCACCTCACCTAACAACACAGCAACACAGCTTCCCTTCTCTTTCTCTGTACTGCTTCTCTCCCTCTTTCTATTCTACCTGTACAATTCCCTACCAATCTGAATAACCACTTTTAGATTTAGCATCCCATAAATCTGTCACCTTTCTGAGAAACTGTTTTTTTTTCTGTCCAAATAACTACTTTATCCTTTCATCTAATCTTAAATAATAATACAAATAAACAATAAATGATATAAATAAATAAATCACAATCTAAATCATCTTTATTTCTTTATTACAGTACTTCTTTTAAACTTTCCCATATAACTCTAAAAATATGTATTGCACTCTCAGCATCCTTTCTATTGGACACATTTGAATTCTGCCTTTCAAGTGCTGCCATGAAATACTTTTAAAAACAATGCATGCTGTTTATTGATTTAATTCCTCTTCTAGAGAGGTCTATTTACTATTTTCTTACTCTCCAACAGAAAACTTTCAGATTCCAAGGTAATTAACAGCCTAAAAATGAAAAGTAGGTGAACAGTGCCTGTTTAAAAAGGTGCTCTCTCAGTCTGTTTAGTCTCTGTAATATCCTTCCTTGTCCTTTAAACATGTAAGAAACTCAAATAATAGTGTCATCATAATATAGCTGGAAGTTTGTAAAGCAACAGTTCCTGGACCTATAAGCATAGGAAGTTTTTAGTGGATGTGAGGAATTCTTACCCAGGCAGGTTCAGATCCACCTACAATATATAGATAGTAAGTGTGTATCCACACAGCTGTCTATTAAAAGACCTGAATCAGTATATCAGCACTTCAGCAAATGTGTATATATATATATATTTCTCAGTGTCACCAAGATCCATAAGAACTTTTCCCCTGGGATGAAATGTTGACCCTACTGAAGTTCATGTGTGGACTTCCATTATCTTCCCTGAGATTTCACTTCTGTTGCCTCAGGCACTGTGTGTGAGAGAAATCTATAACTGGAGCTATTCTTCTCCTCGATTCAGTGATGATCAATAGTCATGCATTGCCTCAGCCATTAGATCTCTTCAGCATCTCTTGTCATATCTATGTCATATGTCAGATAAAATATTGATTTTTTCTTTCTCAGTATTCTTGTGATAATAAAGAAAATATGACTTTGTTCAGGGAAACCTTTAGCATGTTAAGTGAGAGCTGGTTCACATTTCTGCACTGCATAAGAACTTAACAAATGGACTTGTATGTGAAAAATAGTTTTTTCCAGTTCAAAACTCAGAACTTAAAACTAATGTTGCATATTGTCAGGGCTACAGAAGTGCATTAAATCCACTTAGAACCATTCTGAACTTCTGTTACGAGAATTTCACATATAAAGGAAAATAAAGTGGAGAGGCAAAATAATTTTGACCAAAGTCACACTGCGCGTGAGGTGCTTGTATGCCCTAAATCCATTTCATTTATCCTTTGGGTGAATTCATCCAGTTTTCCACCCAGGTATTTCCACTCTTTTTGTGATTCTGCACATGGCCTATAGTTATGCTTAAAATGTATTTGATTGATGGGACTAGTGAGTAATGATAGTCGATAATGTAAGTACTCAAATCAACATTCAAATAATTGTTTCCTCACGTCAATTTCTTTACACTTAAAAATAAAATTAAAAAGAGAGACTTTTCTAGTGCTACCCCCACAGGTGACACATTTAAGAGCTTCTACAAGCAGTTTGGATTTATCAATGATGACTTCCACCTAAAGGTGTTTAATTAGGATGTCTCACACTTTTCTGTGCATGAAAATCTAATTGCCACCTTCTAGCTCAAAGAACACAATCAAAAAGCATTATCCCATCTCAAAATTGCTTAAGTATTTTCCTCACATCACTTGCACTTCTGGTGTTACTTCTTTCTTTTTTTTTCTTTTCCAGTCTTCCACACTTTTCCTACTGTAAAGAAAATATATTGAACTATACCAACAAGTTTAACACCTCCCAATAAGTATATTTTCTTTTCCTCCAGCTAGACATACTTACAGAACATTATAATCTGAATCCAACTGAGAACAGCAGGAGAAAAACAAAACAAAACAAAAACAAAAACAACAAAACAAAACAAAAACAAAAAACAACAAAAACAAGAAACAAAAAAGAAAAAAACAAGCATCAAAGCTAAGACATAATTGTAAAAAACAAAAAACAGAGTTAAACCAGATAGATGTGTCAACAATGTCATAGTGCAAGCTTATCTGTGTAGCTAAAAGCAAAACATGGCTGTACCTCGGCACACAGAAGACTTGAAATAGCTAACTTAGACCACAATTGACCTGAGCTGCACTTAAGAAAGCCCCATAGATCCTGCCCACAGGGAAGAGTTTCTTCTACATTTCTGTTAAACTGGCATGATGCATTGCAGAGATACTATTTAGATGTCAACCTGAATCTTAAATAAAGAAACATGCACTGAAATCTGATGGAGCTGGGCAGACTGATAAAAGTTTGGAATCTACAGGATGCTCCTTTTAAGGCATATGTGTATGTGTGCACATGTATTTAATATTGTTCAGCTTAGAAACACTAAAGGATAAATTAATTTCTGTAAGCAGAAAGGCAGGTTCTTCAGGACTGTGTCCTGTTATTCTCTTGCTCAAGACCAGCTTCTACATTTAGATATGCTTATTGCATTAGTATGGACTGAAAGTGCATCTTAATCTTTTGCAGAACTATATGCTATACTGGGATGGAAAGCACCATGAAAATAGTACAGAGGCGAAGACTTTTGGTGCAGCAAACGAGAATTAGCCTGAGTGCAGCAGCAGCAGATGCAGAAAAGAAGGAAATAAACTACTTCCATTTGGAATGCCCCAGGGAGGCAGTGAACTCCAGCAAGAGTTGCCCTTGCCTCTAGTGCCAACCCTTAAACGAGGTTTGGGAATGGGTGGATTCTGCCTCCACCTCTTCCAGACACTCAGGTGCATCACTTGACCCTGAGCTCCCCTAGGATGGCTGTGCCTTCCCACCAGGTGCTCAACCTCTGCTTGAGGTCGCCATTTAGTATTTCCACTACAATCACATAATGGCTTTTGATTCATCATAAATCAACATTACCACAAATAACTATAAAACAAATTCACTTGCATTTGAAATAATAGCTTCAAGCAAATAAACTCTAAATTAAAGGTTCTATTAAATTACGTTGCATCTAAGTTTAATTTTATATTGAATTCTTTACCTACATCATATGGTCAGGTGGTTCTAACAAATTTGTTCTTGGGGCTTAAAGAATTCTTAACTGAGAAAATGACCTACAGTTTGGCAACATGAAGAATATGTATCACTGTATACACTGGTACTCTTGACACAATCTATCCACATGATAGCTGGCATCCAACCTCCCAAATGCCCAAAAGGTGAAAAAAAAAAAAAAAAAAAAAAAAAAAAAGCACAATAATTTCTTTTCAAAACTAAACCCAACACATTTACATGAAAAAGTGTAGAGAGTAAGCTTCATTTTCTGTGAAATTATCAAGAATTTGTAATAATTTTAAACTAATTGTCATGTGTAAAAGAAGACTGAATGTTTCCTGAAATAAAAACATACCTTAAAGAGAAACTATGTAAAACTTTTCTTGGAATAAAAGGGAAAGAATTTGTTCAGATGAAGCAAAGAGATGAATGTGACCCAGGCACCTCAGTACATTAAGGTCATATCTCACTTTTTTTTTCTACCTTTCATTTCTGAAACAGAAATACCAAAGGAAGCCCTCTACGTCTAATGTTACAAAGTATTGCCTAGACTGTGAGAAAAATATTTCTTTTCTTTACCTCTTATTTCAAAAGTAACTGAACTGGATTTGCTCACATTTAACAAAAATATTCAGCTGTAGCCACAATGCTATCTGGGAAGCACTGACGCAAATTATAGAAGAGGAAAAGAGAAGAATTTGTATGCAACAGTAAGGTACAATTTTATTAGCCTTCTCACACAGTCTCATATTTGACATTGCTCAAAGTGTAGGGAATTTCAAAATCCAGATGTCTGAAGATTTTTTACTCAATTTCTAAGGAGTCAAAAATCTTGATGTAGCTATAAGAAGGCATTATACAACTTTGTCAGTCTTAGCTATAAATGGTTACAGTCTACTCACTTTACAAAACTCTGACCATCACTCTAATCTGTAATAGTAGACTGTGGACTACACATAATATTACCTATACTAGAAAATCACAATAGAAAATGGCATACTGCTCTTAGAAGCAAATTGTGATCTTCTCAAGGTTTTCTAATTTGAAATCGCTGGAATTAATTTAACTAGGCAACAAAAGTCCTTACATCAGTTAAAGGAAAGTGTTGGTTTTGTTTATTCAGTTATTTAATTTAATTTGATTCCTAAAATTTTTAGTCAATCTGGAACAGTAAATATTTGTAAACACTCATTTTGCCTATAATTAAATGTTTCACAGCATGTCAATAAAATAAAAGTCTTGTTAAAGTGAATGTTTTCCTGGGATCTCAGTTTCAAAATAATTAATTTTATTTCAGTGCATAGACATCCCTTCAGTCAAACCATCTCACCTATCTCATGAACACCAGAAAGGAATTTACACTGCAAAGACATATGTACTTGTTTTTCTTTCTTAACCAATTATACTTACAGCGGTTAAAGAGCAAAATAGTAAATCTTTGAATCTTTAATTAAAATTTTAGTATTATTTCCCATCTTAGCATAAATTTAGTCAAGTTTCCAAAACAAGATATTGTTAATATTGGATTAGGAGGTTATATTTGTTAATAATACTTGAAATATTTTCAAAGACTGTTTCTAAGCATAGCACATGTGATTGTGTCAGAGAAATACTCCATGTTAAACAATCAAGTTGTCAGATTTGTTTTAAATAGGATCTACATAACACTTCCAAAATCTGTTCACTCTTAACACAGATTTTGGTTTCTTTGCTTTTCTTGCTCATGGGAATAGCAATGACTGGTTGATGTCATGAATCCTAAGCAATTTATGTTACTGATACAAAACCTCTGTAAATAGTATGGAGGAGGAAGGAAGGTAAATCAAAAAAGCTGTAGCAATAAGATGGTCTTGTCATAGCTGCTCCTAATACTTGCTCCTGAACCAGGTAAATTCTAAAATCAGTGGGATTTATTAAATCTATACTGCAGCTACAGACAACTGAATCTTTGACCAACCATTTATTTACCAGAAGTTTGAGCTGTCACAGAATAACAAAAAGAGGATGAAGCGCAACTGCTGTTGCCCAGTGGAAGCTTTGCATGTTAACTTCTCCCACTATCTGGAAACACAGGAGATAAGCCGAGATTCCCTGTCCCCTGAATTCTGGATCTTTTAAGAGACTCAACTGAGAAAGACTGCACCAGAAGAGAAGCCCAGAAATTCAACTACTGCAGAACCATTCCTCCAGCTATATAAAAACGGACAAAGAAAAAAACAAATAAAGTTTGTTCTTTCTACAGGCATACTGTCTCCTAGGAAGAAGAAGGATACTCCCTTGCTTGAGACAAAGCAGTCAAAATTATAGCCTGAAAATAAGATATTCTCAAATAGGGTAATCTTATTGATGTTCAATGTGAAATACTGAATTACTCTTTTAGTTGCAAATCCACATCATCTAAAAGTTTAGTGTAAAGGACAAACTGTGTGGAAACTTCAATACAAAATCTAATTTATACTTCTTTTCTCTTGTCAACAGCAATATTATGCTCTAGTTTAGAACTCTATCATCTCTAGGCATATAAGGATTTCAAGATGATCACAGATTCAACAAATCTTCTGTGTTCATGCGTATATAGTGATTTTTTTTTATCTTAGATGATATATGTGTGCTAACAAAGCTAGGTCTGAGAGATTAACAGTTCTCCAAAATACCCAGATTTGGCATTTAAAACTAGCATTATGGCCACCTTACAAACAAGTAAATACTTCTATAAATATGCAAAGCATTCCTTACCAGTGTATGTTAGCAAACAGATCTGTACAGTAAAGAATCCTATTATTTGTTTCCACAGCAAGTGTGCTCAATCTCATTATCAGTCATGGGTCGCACTGCTGTGTACATACAACAGAATACACTGCAGAACTGGAGTGTAGCAATACAAGACAAACTTTTTTTATGCAGATGAAGCCTTTGCATACGAGAACAGAACAGAAATCCCTAAAGAATAAGAATTCAAACAGTATCATAGCACATCCAGAATTGTAGTTTACATAATAGCCCAAACTGAGCTGAATTGATTTTCTCCAGTTGTTTAAATCTCATTACATATGCCCTATTTAATTTCCTCTCCATTTGAATTGATATGAAACATAAAAAATTCTGTAAATAATTTAGTGTGAAAAGCATACATGCTAATTAAAAGCTAAAACTTGATCTTGGAACTTAAATATATTACAAACACTTCCTTTAAGAAACAGATAACTTATTCCTTATTTTATTTTTTTTCTTTTCAATTCTGAAACTGTCATGTTGTTTTGAAGAGGCACAGAGTTTTAGTAGTGTTTTTATATCAGAGTGAAAAGTGCTTACATTTGCTTTGATTTTATGTTACTAGTAAAGACTTGGGTTTTTTTAATGTTGTTTAAATTATGATGAAATTAACAAAACTTAAATGTTGTATTCTTATTTATGCAGAGGCAATTATTTTCCATAATTACAAATTAATATAAGTCATCATCATTATTAATTGTTCTCTCAAATTATACCTTGAGCACTTACATGCCACTCTTCTAGACATTACTGAGGTCAGATATGCTGGCAGATGTCAGTGGGAGGGGGTGGAGGGGGCAGGAGAAAAAGAATGCATTAATGCAGCAGCACATCCACGTGCCTCAGACACATAGAAGTCAATAATTGAAAATCCTCTCCTTTAACCCATAATGTGCACTACTGAATACTTCACATGCCCAGTAGATCTTGAAACAGATATATGTACAGCAAAAGCTGAAGCTTTTTCTTGGTCTTCAACAATTTTCAAGTAAAGATCTTCTGGAAAACATAATAAATCTAAGTATCATCCAGTTAGCATCTTACATTCATCTCTATCTATTTTCAAAATTATGAGAAGTATCCAAGTGAGAAACATCTGGATCTTGAATAATGTGATCTTATGCTAATCTGACAGAAACCACACAATCTTCAATTCTGTTTCCCATTTTTCTTTTTTTTTTTTTTTTTCTTCAAAGTTTCCTTTTTATCCCTCAGTAGACCTGATTGCAAATTCACATTAGAACATGTAACATTCATATTCTTATTCTGTGTCACATATGGAGATATTCAAGTAGTCAGTACACAGTTTCAAACATTTTCAATTATATTCTTACTCTTTGTATTCCTATTCTTTAATTGCTCAGTCATTAAATGTATTAATGAAAATCTGTTTTTGAAATATGAAAAATGAGTCCTAGTTTCTGGTAAAATAAAACTGTGAATATTATTTCCAAGAAACAAGGAAATGCTTAAGTAACATTATTCAAAATATCATCATTCTTACTTAGATTTCTTATTACAGAGAGTAACCTTGGTGACAAAAGGTCTCCTTGAACCCATAATAGTCTATTATCCAAACTATTTTCTGACTTATTCTCTCATATGTATACACAGAAATTCATGCCTATAATCATCTAACTTAGAAATCCAAATTATATAGAACATGGCAACACCATGACTTTATATTGTCAATTTCAGCCTTAGATCAGAAATGTGAGAGGAGACACCTACCATTTTTTTATTTTGAGAAAGGTTGCTTTGTAGTTTAATTAAAGCAGTTTGTGACAGTTCATAAGACAAGAATTTGCTTCTCCTGCAAGGTCTGACAGCACCCTCAGCTTGAATGTGATAATGCAACTAGCGTAAGAAAATTGTGTGATATTAAACGTTAGCCCCCAGCTTTGTAAAATTCAGTGTTTAATAGCCTTATTTTTCCTTTATAACCACCAGTTTATTGCATAGAAATACATGATTACCAACTTAGCAACAGTCTTTTAACTAAAATTTGGAAGATACATAGATGTACAATGACTTCTCTGAAAGTAACACCTCCTACTTAATGACGTTGGCCCACAACAGTAAATGAGATGTTGGTGAGATGGCAGTAGAGGCAGAACCATTGATATTAATTGGCACCTGCTGAATATTTGTGGAAATCAATCAGAGGATATGAGCTTAGTGAGGCAATGAGAGGTGCATTTCAGCAGTGGTCACATGGTCTCTTCTCCTGGATAACTAGGGACAGGACTAGAGGGAGTGGTCTCAAGTCATGCCAGGGGAGATTCAGGTTGCACATCAGGAAATACTTCCAGGAGGGAGTTGTCAGGCACTGGAATGGGCTTCACAAGGAGGTAGTAAAGTCAATGTCACTGTAGGCATTCAAGAAATGTTTAGGTGTTGCACTGAGGGATACAGCTTAATGTGAAATATTGGTGATAGGTGGATAGTTGGACTGGATTATCCCAAACGCCTTTTCCAACCTTGGCAATTCTGTGGTTCTATGAGTCTGTGACTCTATGATAGCAACACAGAGCTACTTCCACTGGTGCAGATTTTTATGAGTGTGGCATGCAGGCTCTTGTCTATTATTGGCAAAAATGCATAGCTAATGGTAGTGAATATGCTGAAAAATAGTGTTTCATAGCTGAGAATTTATCAGTCAAATACTGCTGTTGTGTTCTTTGTATCTGCTGTAGTTTTCAAGGAAATAAATAGGAGGCATTAATTTCAACGTAACCTTATGTACCATCAAATGTGTGTGTGTGTGCATATATATATATTTAAGTATTTAAATATACTTTTAAGGAATGCCTACAGTAAGCTAAGTATCTAGCATCAAACACCAAGATAATTATTTTCACATAATAGCCTTCTGTACTTCAGATTTAAACAAAGAATCTGTATCAATTCAGTAGGAATACAGGTATAATCCTAGAGGGTCAGAATTTTTTGAACAAGTTTTTGTGTGTATGTCTTAGCTTAGGTGGTTTGTTGTATTTGTTGTTGTTTATCTTTTGTTTTGGTCAGGCTAAATAATGCAATGTATTTTACACAGATTCTTGTATCACATCCTTCAGCATAATGTAGTCAAAAGCAGTTTCTTTCCTATGGCATGTATTACAGAAAAAAAAAATAAATAGGAACTTCCATTCACCCTACTTTATATTAAACAAGAAGAGGTGTTTTTCACTCTATGCAAAGAGTATGTTTGCCTAGAATGTTAATCCCTCCAGGTGTGGCTAAGAATGTTGTAAGGATACACTCTGGTGGCAATAGTGTCAGTTACTCTCAACTGTCAAAAACGGATGCTGCAAATTAACTATCATACAGAATTAATTGTATTCCCTTCCCTTTGTCTTCTCCTCCAGCTAGTTGACATACATAAACTCTGGGAAAAGAAACAAATGAACAGATTTTCTGCTATCTCTGTTTTCAAAACATTTTATTTATTTATTTATTTTCCCCAAATCCTGTGATTTCCCATATTAGATCAGTGCTCACTTTGAACTTGCTGGCTGCTAAGGAATGATGCTTGCAAGTGGAAATAATGGAAGTAATGCAACACACCAATCTTTTTTGTCATTATCAATCCCCACAGCTCAGATAACTAAAGATCTTTGTCTCCTGTCCTCTTTCAAGAGTCAATCTGAGAGCCATACCAAGTACTTAAACACCTGGCAAACTCTAGTGAAGTATGAAAGGTGGAGGCATCACCAGAGCTAAATTTTATTGCATCACTAACACACTTTGTCATGGCACAGACAGTGAATGAGTGTTTGACTCTACTCATTCCTTTGCCTTCCACACTTCTTTCAAGAAAATAATTGGTAGCAAGTTGTCAGCCTGCTATGCACTGCAATACTAGTCAGTCCTCAACTGTCAGCACAAGAAAGCAAAGAGTCTGTCTTCCTTACTCTCTGCCCCTACATAGCTTCACAAGCATTAGGAATTAGGCTTGCTTTAAATGCCAGACAGCACACAGACACACATGGCTGTCAGTAGAAATATATTCAAACGCTGCTGGTTTTTTGCACAAGGTTCTCTTTTCATAACATGCATGGATGGAGAAAGGAGTTGTATTTAAAGCAAGATTAACTTCTAACAAATACACTATAATTGATTTCTAATGATGTTTTGTTGTAGTTGTTGTTGTTGTTTTTTGTCAGGAAAGCAAATAAAGATAAAAGTCATAATGAATCTCCATCTCCTCCTGCATACAGTTTCTTGGTAGGAAAGCATTCAATGAAAATGAAAACGAGACATGGAAGCTGCTCAACAATGCTGAAGGCATGCTCTCTTGCTTCTTTTTATTCAGCGAAAGCTGTCAAAAATCCACATTCTCTGAGGTACTTGAATTTAGCATAGGGGCTTGTCGATTATTTATCACAGAGAGCTCTGTCAGACTAGGATTAAGATGTCCTAAAATTCCCAAGAGGACAATTCATCATAACACAATATAGCGTGTGAATAATAGACATCCACAAAAGCCTCTGCTGACATGATGGCAGTGAATGATAGGTGAATTGAGGTCACAGAGTTGATGTGAAGACATTGGACATTATATATTGAGGCTGTCAGTCAAGCCATTAGAAAAGGCAAAGTACATGAATATGAAATAGCAAATAGACTGGCTTTCATTTCCTTATTCCTCTCAGCTTGAAGCAGATAGGTACTAGAACTAATGAACACATGATCTGTGTGCCTGTGTACTTTTTACAGTGGCTATTACTGCTCCCAGTCATAGACAATATCCTGCAAGAGTTCCAGTTATGGATTAGTAAGGCCAAGTGTGAGCTTCCATTTCGCTAGTGCTAATATCTTTTATTTTCACTCCCAAGATACATATGAGGAGACAACAGAAGAAGAAATCACTGCAAGACTGCGTATATTACATGCTCCCACCTTATTTCAAAATTGCTTCACTCTGTGCTTCCCCTCTCCCTTTCAGTTGTGTTTTTGCGTTGTTTTGTTTTTTTTTCAAGTAACAACATTCTTTATCCTACTTGCTCTATAGTACCAACAAAGACCAAAGTAAAGAAAATACTGCAAATACTGCATTCAAATAGTTGGCAGGATGTGTCTGCTGCACCGTCCCTGCCACTTTGCTTCATCCACTAATGCAGTTTGCTGATATTTTTTTTTGGTATTAACAATATACTTACAAATATATCTAGTGCATTAAAAAATAAAAATGAATTTAAAAACACAAAAATCTTTCTGAGTGATTTCTCAGAATGTGTCTTTCCTTCAAAATGTTACTGTATCAACTCACTGGCCAGACCTTGTATCTTCCATATTACTGCAAATTCAACATAATTTAGTATTAATCAAAACAGGCCCCAGCTTTGACTTTTGCAGCTATCTTCCATTCAGATATTCCTTTATATCTGTCTTACCAGAGCTTGCCTCCTCAATCCTTTTCCTGCCTGAAGATCCATTTCAGTAAATCTCCACAGCTTTCAATCTCTCCTACTTCAGCTGGCAGCACAAACCCAGTACTGATGAGCCAGCTTAATTTCCCAGAGCCAGACTTTAGCATTTTCTTTTCAACTTTTCAAACACTCATAATTCTCAAATTATGGCATAAGAACTCTTATCCAAGCTGAGTTTTCAGAATTAATAAAGAACCATGTTAATTGCTCAGAAAATCGGAGTGCTATAAATTACACCCTGACATCTTTTTCATCCCAAGGTTAAATCTGTTTTCTGTCCTGGGGGGAAGATTCCAACATAATCCGAGATTACAAAATAAATAAATAAATAAATAGATTTTTATATATATATATATATATATATATATATATATATATATATATATATGTGCCCCCGGTGGCGCAGTGGTATAAGGTGCTGCTTGCAACACCGGAGGCCTGGGGTTTGAATCCCCCCTGTGGCGGAAGTGGTAGAAATGCTGCTCTGCTACACAGAAAGGCTCAAATCCTGGGAGTTGGACTCGATGATCTCTAAGGTCCCTTCCAACTCACACGATACTGTGATACCGTGATACTGTGATATATATATATATATATAAAGTAAAATTCTGCCTTATTGAAAAGAAAAAGAAAAAAAAATAAAATAGATATTTACTTGGTCTTTTCACTTTTTTCATTGAATTCATGTTGTTTTTAAGCACAGTTACAATACAGTTTTAAAACTGGAATGTGTAATGAATAGTTGAACGGTTCCATCCTGTTCCAGCCTCCCCAGGGCAGTGGTCACTGCACCAAGCCTGTTGGAGTTTAAGGAGCATTTGGAAATACTGTTTGAATTTTGGGTGGTCCCATGTGGAGCCAGGAGTTAGAATTGATGATCCTTGTGGGACTTTTCCAGTTAATGATATTTCATTATTCTATCATAGTGAGCTGTTTTTACCACAATGATCAAAGAACAGGTTTGGTTGTTTTTTGTTTTTTTTTTTTTGTTTTGTTTTGTTTTGTTTTGTTTTGTTTTGCTTGATTTAGTGACAATTATTTTCTGGAGAACCCACAAAATATATATTTACCATGACAAATATCTACTTCTTTGTTCCTATCTCCACCTTTGCAAATAGCATTTTAAAGCGGAGCATGGACTGAGAGTGTTCACCCGAAAGCAAGAAGAATGGCTGAGAAAAGTGAATTTAGGTATCTACAACAGAAACCAGATCTCTCCCAGGTATCAGTAAGAGTTCTAGATCCAAGCCTAGAGACATGAAACTAGGTCATGAATCATATATGTAGATTTGTTCTTCTTGAAAGGGATTGAATGTCAGTTCATAAAGATAAAGAGAACTACTGTATCATTAGGAAAAATAAGAACATGAATTCTGGTAGTTTTGTTTTATTTTTGAAGTTACAGCTCTAGGGCAGAATTACATAGCCATTGTCTTCTCTTGTAGCTTTTCTGCATTTTAAGAAATTTCAGTCCTCTGACATACTAACGTTGATTCTATATTTCCTGCTTTGAGTCTAAGAGGTAATATTAATCTCTGCCTTTACTTTCTCAACAGCATTTGATATTTGTTATTAAGCTGTGACCATTTGTCACTTTCTTTCACTGAAATGAGTCATCCTTTTAACATTTCCTTAGTGTTTTGTTTTTTGCTGTTGTTTGTTTGTTTTTGTTTGTTTGTTTTAATCTAATACAACTATTGATTTATAGTCAACACTTCATATCTTCTTTGTTAATGGAAGCTACTTTATCCTTCCTTATTGTATTCTTTAATTGCTACCTGTGGATGTTATAGACACTCTGTCTTGTGCTCAGCTCTGAAAGGCAAAGTACTGTTGTGATAACAATGACACTGATTTATTTTCTCATTCCTGTCTTTGTATCTTGACATCTTTTCCCTCACAGTGGATAATGGTTCCCTTTCAGGAGTTAGAAGAATTTATTCTAAATATGCTATTTTGTTTCAATATTTTGAATAACCAGAAAGGCACATTACCCTAAACAAATTCCAAATTAAACTCAGGAATCAAAAAATAACTTAGCTTGGGTGGGAACTATGGTGGTCAGCTGCTTCAGTGCAAGGATGAGGGATTCAATACCTCAGTCACAAGCATTTTATTCTCAAATAATAAAATAACTGGCAACAGGGCAGAAAAGAAAAGAAGAAAATACTTTTTCTACAGACAACAAACTCCATAAGTAGCCATGGCAGGATTCATATTCTAGATCATAACATTACATTAAACACTTTATTAAAATAAAAAAAGAAAAAAGAAAAGAAAAGAAAAGAAAAGAAAAGAAAAGAAAAGAAAAGAAGAGAAGAGAAGAGAAGAGAAGAGAAGAGAAGAGAAGAGAAGAGAAGAGAAGAGAAGAGAAGAGAAGAGAAGAGAAGAGAAGAGAAGAGAAGAGAAGAGAAGAGAAGAGAAAAGAAAAGAAAAGAAAAGAAAAGAAAAGAAAAGAAAAGAAAAGAAAAGAAAAGAAAAGAAAAGAAAAGAAAAGAAAAGAAAAGAAAAGAAATTACTAATTACAATCCATATTTCTTACTTTGAAAACAGGATCTCAACAGATGCATATTTTATGAGAACAGCACTAAAAGTACAGACAGTTTTCCATATTCATGAAAAGTGTTGCTGAAAATATTCACCATATTCATCTCTATGAAAATGTAAATTTTCCCTATCACATTGTGTAACATTCTATAAAGGGAGAAAAGTAAATGCTTTTCTTTACATGACAGTTCATTCATCTGTTTCTTCTTATCTGGGCAATCTGGTCTTTCTTCTTTTCATTTTATGGCATTGAGCTATTTTGCCTTTACAGAATGCTCTCAGCTTTCTGTCTGCATCTATTCACTGTCAGTGGTAGCCTTTCAAGCAGACACTCAGTGGAGTTGTCTGAAACATTTAATGATGGTAACTCCTCATAAGTAAGTTTTACCTAATAATTGACCTCAAGGGTACAGTTAAACACTTTTTTGACTTTGCCTTGGGACATCTAGCTGTCCAGTGTGCTAAATTATTGTCTCTAATTTCTTCTTAACTATTTATATGTTAAACGATTTGACACTTAAGGATAGTGATTAAAGAAACTGCTGCTTTTTATGTGGCAGTACTTCCAGGCACCCAGAGCACCTCCACACAGTAGCTCTTCCTCAGAGCTGTCATCTGCATGTGAAGAGCTAAATGCATTACCGTAAGGAGACAAATCCTCATTTCTAGGTGCTTCTTGCAGGATGAATTGAAGTGGTGGCCCTTCTGTGCCATGCCATGATGCTTGGATGCACAAGGGAAAACTATGGATCTATTCTCTATACCTGCCTAAATGCAGGGCAGCTGTAGTTATATGGTCAGAAAACATAGTTGTTGTCAGTGTTCTCTAGAAACAAAATAGGAAACTGGATGGGAAGCACACCATAGGGGTTGAGAAAAGGAAACCACAATTATTTTCTTAGTTTTGCCATAGCTCTTCTATGAGACTCTGGCACATCATGAAGCATTAAATGAACATTCAGCATTTCACTAAGCCATGAAACTGTGGACTCCTTTTGAAACACTTGCCACAATATGAAATAACTTCTGAAGAAATATATTACACTGGATAAACTTTTGCTTTTAGGGAGATGCCCATTTTCAAGTAGATTTCAAGAATATCTGCAAGTGCTTTTATGAGTTCTAATGACAGAATTCAGTGTTGTTTTTGTTTGTTTGTTTGTTTGTTTTGTTGTTGTTGTTGTTGTTTTTTAATATTCATGATATGAATCAGCTACAAACTAATGGTTAGACAAAATTCCCATGTCTCCTGAGTATCTCATAAAGCTTCCTCTGCAAAAGCTGGAATCAGTCACTGTAAGAATCAGGATACTTCTGTGAATGAACATCAACCTCAAACAAGAGATTGGCAATTACTACATACATTTTAGACATGTCTTAGGTCTCCATTACAACTGATATGTTAGGAGAAAAGGCACAATTTGTTATAGTAAAACAATATTTGCTTCCTTGATGAACAACAAAAATTTTTGTGCATAGTGGAACACCACTCCCTTAAGATCTGCACAAATTACCAACACTATTTTAGTAATACTAGACAGTTTATTTATCCCATAAAGCTGAGTAGTTTTGTGTTTTGTTTGTTTTTTCATTGCTTTATTTTCATATTTAATATCCCACTGCTTCTGAAGCTGCTGGTTAGGGAATAATTAATTGAGTTTCCATATCTCTCATTTGATCCACAATAATAATGTGCAAAGTGGAAATACCACTGCATCAGTCAGAGCTCCTGCAGCCAAGTCATCAGCCCATCAAATATAGAAGTGTGCCCCTAAATGAGCCTCAGTGACACACTCAGCTGTCATACATATCTTTAAACACAAGAAAGGTCTTGTTTCAAAGCAGATCAAGAGAACACAGCTGACATCTCTGCATACTGTTGGATACACAAGGCTTTTCATTCGAGCACTCCTGAGTTATACAAATGGCCTAATGCTGAAATATATTTAGAAATCAAAGTTCTTATCCGTAAATCTTCACCAACATTTCATAGGAAAAATAACTCAACTCTGCACTGATATTACCATCTCACTATTGATTATTTGCACTACTAATTCTTCAAATAATGAAAGCTGGTGCTTCTTTGCCTTCAGGAAAAGGTTTCAAGGCAATCTGACTCAGCAAGAAGTCAAATGTTTGGATCTCTGGAGTTTCATGTAATTATTTGTAAGAAAAAAAAAATACTTTTAACATAAGAGAGAAGGAAAAAATAATATTGTTCTATCTGTAAATTGCCAGTGATTGCAATAGCTTTGGGAAAGCAGCTTATCTTCACTTTGAAGGCAAATAATTTTCATAACTGTATGTGCTACTATATTTATTAATATTCTAAATTACAGTTATTCACACATCAATTTTCATTGATCACATTTTTTCACCAATAGAAAACTGATTTTCCACAGTACTCAAACATAACTCCTTTATGCGCCCCTACTAATCATCAGTTTAGCACAGTCTGGTTCTTGCACAAGTTGACAATTTATGTGAAACAGAAAATAAGCTATCATGTGATTGTAGTATTTATCCTCTTCTTCTCAATTTCCTTTACAATGTATGTGCATACTACAAACATTTCAGGAAATTAATCATCCTCATGGGTACTTGGGCAGCAGTTTTTGCATGCTTCTACATACAAACATGAATAATCTCACTACAGATACTGAAGTAGTTCTACTGTATACTTCCCTGTATTTGAAAGAATCATGTTTCGTTTTTTAACTGAGTGAACATCTAAGCTTAATTCTAACCTGTTTACTCTGCTAGAACATATTGATCCCATAATTTCTGGCAGTAAACTGCAAATCCTATTAGAAGCAGCCATTAGGCTGGATGATAAATCAGTGTCTTGACAATGACATCATGTATACATCACAATAAAAAGCAGCTGTAGATGACTCGTAGAGTCTGCCAAAACATGCACTAGCTATTTAAAGCAAGCAATGATACCAACATTATGCTGTAATGCTGTAGCGCACTGACCTTAGCCTTGGGACTGTGGTTTTAACAGTAAGAATGCATTTCTCACTAACACAGAACATAAAAGAACTTAGTCTTTTTCTAACTCAGGCAATAAAAAAAACTAAATGTAGTAAAATGGATGGGAGGAGGAGGTGAAGTCTTGTTACTGAGTCTTAGCAATTGTCTGATTTCCAGCTCAGACTAGGCTGTGTGAAATCAGTTCCTGAGGCCAGCAGTCAACAACAGTCCATTAACCCTTAATTTTTTACTTCACTCTGGAAGATCCTATGCCAATTTCTTCCTGATAGAAAGATAGATTTTTGTTATCTTTTTATCTTATCTTTTGTACAACTCCATTTTTAGCAGAATATACTTCTGACTCCTCAGTAGGATTTAGCCAAACACTTAAAACACAGTCCAGCATTTCTTAAGGAACAGATCTTGAAATCACAGGGAGATTCAACATTTAGCCCTGTATTGTCAGTTCCTAGGTAAAAGAGGAATTTGTTCATTCACTGCCTACAGAGCAGAATCTCCAGTCACTGGAGGTTCAACATTAAAGTTTTATCATCATAAAGAACAATCTCATATGTCCTGTGATACAGCTTACTGCCTTAACTTACAAGATGCAGATACTGCACAATGAGTTTTTACTCTAATCCTGAACAGTTTAATCCACACTACCATGTTGCTCATGTTTTCACATTCTGACTGGCAGTATTGCTCCTTTCTGGCTCTTTGCTTTAAAGAAATAGTTCTCTTTTTTAGTGGGAAATTGATGCCAGTGTAATTAATTACTTGCAATACATGTGCCTAATATGGCAATGCTGCTAAGTCAGTGCTCAATCTTGCACATCTTAAAAAAAAAAAAAAAAAAAAAAAAAAAAAAGTTTTAAAAAACACCACACAAAAAACAAACAAACAAACAAACAAACAACACCTAGACAAAAACATTGCAATCTCCTAATATGAGACACGAAGAAAACCAGCAAAACTAAAGAATGTCCCATCAGTCCATCAGTCCTTGTTGATTTTCTATTCACAGCAGGTACAGCGTATTAAGCAGCCAGTCTGAAGCATCTGTCGATACCTCAGGCTGCAACAAAGCAGCTGCTACTTATAGGCTAGCCCTGGCTGTAAGAGTTCTCTAGGGAGGCTCAAATATTACAGAGTCATGTTAAAACTGCTACTGGAACAAATACATTTTTGCTTGGCTGCAATATTAAAAAGTGATGCTCGACCAGTAATTAAATAAGCTGCCAGATAATACAAAATGTATTGGGCCAGTAAATGTATGCAGATGTCACTACAGAGAGTGATCTAGTAAACAAAACAGGAAACAAAGCACTAGCTCAACATATTAACCTTTCTGGGTTAAGCAGGCTGTGAGTAATGAACAGCAATAGGATGATTAAAAAAAAAAAAAAAAAAAAAAAAAAAGTCTCAAAATGATCTCCCCATCCTTGCCAAACACAGTGAACATGAATGTGTTAATGAAGTTTCTGGTCCACTTTATACTAACCATTATCTTCATCTTTTTTTTATTTAAGGACTAACAATTTAACATGCTTCGTGCCGTATAAAACCAGCGTTTTCAGGTTGGTTCCCTCGACATTTTTATCAGTTGTCATGCCATGCAAAAATTTCTGACAAACATAGACAATTAGTCTCATCTTTGCATGAAACACCTGCCAGTCTGCTCTCTGCTTAGCTAGCCAGCATATCAAGAATGCCTCCTGGATTAAATAAATAAATACACAGATGGATAAATAAATAAATCTCCACATAAAAGGATTTTACTGCAACACCAAGACAGGCAGCCAGCCATCAGCTTTCAGTAATGGTTGGCTGAATTACAGAAAACTGGAGAGATCTTTAGTAGTGAACCTTGAATGAACTGGGCAGTCTGGATTAGGATATGAAAGAACTTGTTTCCCCAGGTATAAATCTTATATCTGGCATGTCAAACAATGGAGATTAGTGATTCTTACAATTTTAAGCTTGAATGTTTGACAGTGCTTCCCTTTCCGTTTATATATAAATATTAGGGTTGTTTTGAAACTACTTGAGCTATTCACCTTTCACATGCTTCAGCTGTTACTTTCTTAGGTTAATCACACACTGAATATATGAACATTCTGTGAAGAGTTTAAAGAAATAAATAAGACGATGTAAGTCATTCCTTGAAGAGACAGAATTTTATCATTACTGTCTGCCTTGTCAACACTTCTTAGTTCATGCATTATTTACCTGCTAAACCATGGTGACAGTGGTGGAGCAATAATGCTGTGTTTGAACCTCCAGCTGCCATCTATGCAAAATAGGTTGAATGCCAAAGATATATGAAATATTCATGCTTTCCCTTTTTTCGTAGCTGACAACATTCAAATGCACAGAGGACTTTAAGGCTGAATATATTGGTCATTTCTCTTCTACTCAAAATATCAGTAAGTATGAAGGTATAGGTAGCATTCCCTTCTTGATATTATGTCTTGATATAGCAATTAGTCTTTAATTTATGGATTAATTTAACTTATTATTTTGGGTTATAATATAACTTAATTTAGTCTTTAATTTATGGTTTTTACAGAGACAGTCAACCCTTAGCTTTTCATAAAAAGGTGTAATGTTTGCTTCTAACCTGCCTACTAGGTACAAGATTCAAAAGTTCCTGAGACGTGAGATTTTATCAGGATGAATAGGTGTTTCATTGGGTTTAGAATTTATTTACATTATCAGCCATGTCTCATGGCATATAGAGTACTCAAAATCTGTTTTCCCCCAGACTTTGTTTCATCCCATTTTCTGCTGTTTCTATGTAGACTTAATTGTGCCAAAGAGAGCTCCAGTCAATTTGCAGATGAGTTTGAAGTTGTAGATGTGCACATCTATACTATGAAAGTAGTTTTTTACTCCAGATATCACCCACATCTTTAAACTGAAAGATGTATTATTTTGCAAGTTTTTTTTCTGACATGAATGAAAAATTTAAATGCAGCTTTCAGTTGTAATAATGTAGATACCATGCTTCACCTTACTACTTCTTGTCACTGAAAGCAATGTAGTAGCCTCAAACAAAAGACATCTTTTTTAATGGAGTGACAGTCTACATTTCATCTTCATTGCTTCCTAGGCATTGAAAATAACAGTATTACGGCCTTGTAATAGTCTCATGATTGTTTTTTGTATGAAACAGTAAAAACGTTGAATGGGCATCATACCTCTTTCTGAATGTAGTGAAGTGTTTTGGGAATGTTGTTAAAAGGATTATATAAAAGTTTTCATCTTCTAGGAAACTCATGCAATTCCGCATTTGAACACAGACATAATAAACTATAAGAAAAAGATATTGGACATAAAGTGAGCTTAAATGTATAATTGCATGTATTATATTTTTATAGAAATGCTGAAGTCTCTCTTCTACTCCTTCATGAACAGAAAAAATAAAGTAAAAAAAATTAAAAAAAAAATGATTACCAGTTACTACCAACTTCAATGTCACAAGTGTCAGATGGATTTACTGAAACATTCTGATTTCATTTATCCCCAAATGTCCCATTTTAAACTGTCATAAAAAATTCCCCAGCTTCTCTCACAATGTGTTGGTACAAAATACTCTTAAAGGAGCTGTCAAGGTTCAGAAATGTCAAATATAAGACTGTAGAGAAATATTCTCCTTGGAGATATTTTGTAAATGATACCTTCCTAGATTCCTCTAAGCCAAAGGCATTTTTAAAGGAAAAAAAAATGGTCAGTGATCAGCTAAGAATATGATATACTATGTTACTTAAATTGCTTAGCTTACTGTGAACAGTTCCACTGAAGTGCCTGAAGTGCAGGGGGGATCGTGACAGTCCCTTTCCTCATATCCCTCTTATGACAAAAGAAATGTCACCAAAGGTGTGAGTAACTGAGGACTAGATTTTTTACTTCCTTGGACCTCAAACTGACAACAGAATTTCTAATAGAGAAAAGAAAAGCAAGGTGAAGTGAAGATGGAGAGGAAGCTCATTTGGCCAAAAAGCAGTAAGGTCAGAATTTCAACAGTAAAAGTTGAAATACTGAGGTAACAAGAAACCTTAGTAAGGTCAGGTCAGTAGATGGTAGCTATAATTCAACACTGCAGACTAAAAATCTAAGCGATAAGGTGAAGGAAGGAAGAAGAAAGACTGGTGACTGGAATACTCTAATTTTCAGTATATTGTAATTTTATATCTGCTGAAAAAAGTCAATGATTTATTACCCAGACAATACCATCAGAGTACAGAAAGGTAATAACTAGAGCTTAATTATTCTAGATATAATTTCAGTCAATATACTGACTTTGAGTATCTGCAGAAATATAATAATGCAGATCCAACATCCACATACCAATTAGCATACAGAAATATACATATATATTTCACCCAAACAATAATATCAGGGAGAAAAAAGTAATAATAATCTCCGCAATGGCCACAACACATCTTAATTTATGTGAGTAAGCACTTCAGAAAACTGCATACAGCAGAAATTTGATAACAAATCCACACAGAAAGTTTAAACAATCAGCAACAAAAAGCTATTGAGTGCATTTAAACTCACTGAGTAAGATCCCCCTGTGTATACCCTACTATGGCTCCATTGATTTCACTTAGGAGTTTATAGAGTCTAGCATTCGCTCAAGTCGATAGTGCTGAACCAATTGGCATCATCTGCAGATTTTGCCCTGTATGCATAAAAATAAGGGTCACACTTTCCCTGCTCAGTTTCTGTCCTGTTGAAACTGTCAGCTTCTTCAGACTCCACTGAATTCCACTGGTGGACCTAAAACCAAAATCAACCTTAAACTTCCTTGCAAAAAATACTGATGCATGAAAACACAGTATTTCCATGAAGGCACTAGAAAGCAAATGTGAAAAGAAAAAATGAAGGAATCTTGAATCTCTTGTGTAGCCCATAGAGCAAGCCTTACAATCCACAATTTAAATACACTTCTTCACTCACATCACAAAATCTCTCAATAGCTGCCTCAACACAACACACACCAGAACCACACTGGTTTTGAGTTTTAACCTCCTTTCACAGGTGTGGTGAGATGCAGCCTCCAAAGAGAAAGCAGACTTCCCCTTCTCTTTTGGATGCGATTTGCAGGCTCAAGAGAGATGCTCAAAGTGAGCGTGCTCAGTAGCAGGCCACTAAGTGAGGCAGGCATCAAAAGGGCATTAACTAGATGTCACAAAAGCACCTGAAAAGGCTAAATCAGTAAAGTGTGAGGATGCAGACCACCAGGCTCTGAGAGAGAATAAACTTCCTAGGAACAAAACGGGTAAGAACTGTTTGAAAATTCTATTAAAATAAAACAGTAAACTGATATGGATTTTACATTATACTTTGCATTGCTGCTTCTTATCCAGAAGGCCTCCTGCTCTACTTTCTGCCCTGTACCCTGAGCACAACGTTCACACACTCACACACAATTTGGTTATTTTTCACTTATTATTTTTATTATATTATTATTTTATTATTTTTACCAAATTTGAAGGTTTAAACAAGTACCACTATTTCAGTATTTGTACTGTAAATAAACTGTCACCAGCTATGCAGCATGCTCTGGTACAGAAAATGTCACTTTCTTGTAAAGAAGCACAATGCACATGATGTAGCTGGAGCCGTCAAGCACAAAGCAAACTCTCATATCTGTCAGCATCCAAGCTATTCAAACAGCAAAACACATGTCTTTATGCATATATATATAATAAGTGCAGTCTCAGAAGTGATTCTTCTTCATTGTATTAATGAATAAGAATAGTGATTTGCATATTTAAATGAATAATTCAGTAACTATTTGATTTTTTATTTTATTTATTTTTTATTCTTTTCTGAACTTCCAAGAATCACAGCTCCTAGCAAACTAAGGGCCAAAGACAGAAATGTAGAACATGTCAGATCAGATTTCCAGAATTTGTAAAGCCAAATTTGTAAAGCCAAAGAGCAATCAAAGTTAGACTATATATTATGAAAAGCACACTTTTTGTGTAAATTCCCAAGAATAATAATCACTCCATAAATGAGCCACTCACAAACTCAGACTCTGTTAAGGAAGTGCCTCTTTCTTCTGTGTATATGAAGCTAAGCATACAAACATAGGAAATCAGGAGAACTGAGGCTGCCTGCTTAATGCCACTTTGGCTCTCCTGGGACCATCCATAAGTCTATGATTAAACCTGAATAATTTCAGAACTCTCCTAGCAGACCAATTAGCATGGATTGACATTTACTGGTAACAATAAATTAAATTATTGCAAAACAAATACCTATTTATTATATTACATATTTATTATAGATAATAGATTTTTTTGTTGTACTGAACTTTCTACCATACTCTACACTGACGTGGGCATAGAAAACTGCAAATTTATGTCAAACTGATAATCCTCACACTTCTGCTGCAGACAAACTGATAAAGGAGAGCAAGAAGAATAATGTGATGAAGTCCTGCTGCAGGCTTATTTCTCTTATTGAAGCAGTGTCATGTGTAAACTGTGACTTTGACCTGAAACGTACCATGATCCTATCACACCTTAAATATTCTTTCAATGGATGATTTTACTACAGATCTTAGAACAACTGCTGGTCAACAGTTCAAGAAGAATGAAATTCTCATTCATTCAGAAACACAGGTTCTTTAAAAATCTGCTGTTGAAAAATTATCAGCTACATTGTGAATAATAATTTCTCTTTCACTGTGAGCACCGATTTCTTCTCATACACAGCAATTTTGACAAAGAAAGACAAATAAGTAAATAATAAATATAGTATCAGTACACTAAGACATAAAATCACTAGTAATGCAGATGGGTTTTTGTTTGTTTGTTTGTTTGTTTGTTTTTAATATGTATGTATACATATAGAATGGGAGGGAAAAACAAATTATAAGAGATAAAATAACCTCTCCCCTACTGTATTAAATTCCAAAGATGTAAATTCATAACATTGCCCTTGGACTTGATGTTCTGATGCATTATTTAACCAGTGAGATTTCCCTAGTAAATCTGAAACTTATTAGTACACAGTCTCACTATTTAATCAGTTCTTACTTGAAAATACAATCATCCATAATATTTCTCATTATATCACAATCAGAAGAGCTACTAGTAATGGAAAAAGGAAAAGGAAAAACAAACAAACAAACAAACAAACAAAAAAAAAAGGAAAAACACATTTGAGTTCAATGATTTGTTGATTTTCTTAATTACTAATGATTTTAAATATCTGTGCAGCACTTCATCAAACAATAGGGAATATTAACAAATTTTATACAAAAAAAAAAAAGACTACACAAAATTGAAAGAAACCTTGAAACCTTAAAGCACTTGCTTATAAGCTAAGAAACATAATTATATTTTCAACAGATTTTATGCCAAGTTTACTTACAGCAAGTAAGCAAGTTGAAATATTTTGACAATACAAATTTATAACTCTTCCCATTTCAACAACTCTTTCTTATTTATGTCATTTTAAAGTATACATCTCAACAGATGTGGTTCACTGGGAACTAATTATTTATCTAAGTGTTAACACATTAATACGTTTTTCCTTAATGTGTTACCACCAGATGATGGACTACATATCTGACCAACAGAACCATTTTCAAACAGGATAATCACTGAAAAAACTGTTAAATTCTTTATTTATCTGTATCTCTATTTCACATTCATTGTCTCTGCTTTGGGAGAGAGAAAGACTGGACCGGATACCTTTCTGCCTTCCCCTTCACACTGAATTATTCTGTTTTCAAGAAAGGCAGCGGTGTATGTAACTATTAGAACTTCATATATGTAAAGCTCTAGGGTATGATTGAATTAGAAAAATATGTAATGGACAAAGGTATTGCTTGATTTCTGTATCATCTGACAGTGAATTTTCTTTGCAATTGTGTGTCATAAAAAACAAAAAGTATTATTTCTGTGTTACATAAAATAGCAACATGAGGATACCTGTGCAAGATAACCTTCCTCAGTCCAACTCTCAGGTAGATAGCCATATAGTGGTTATACACTTCATAAAACAGAAGCAATGTAAAACACAGGACGTGCAATTTTTAGTTCTTCATACTTTTATTCCAAATAATTATTTCTATGCAAAGCATAATGCTAATGTTAATATTTTAAAAATGGAGAAAGGATGCATATGTCAAGAAAGGTAGATCAAATTTTAAAAGCCTGTTTGAAATTCATATTTTTATATAAAATCTATCAGTGCTCTTAAGCATTTACTTGATAGAGTCAATTATTTTATTTTATTTTATTTTATTTTATTTTATTTTATTTTATTTATTTTTTGTTCATCTGATGGCTAAATAAGAATAAAATAGCTTTAGAAAGAAAAACATGTAACTTCCAATTTTATGGCAATGGAAATTTTATTTTCTAGCGTTTATTTCAGCTAAAGGTAATATCATTATCATCCAGTGCTCCAAGTGACATCCCACACAGACAAGTAGTATTTTTCGTTTCTCATTCATTTGAACCCATTATAGCAGTATCACATGGCAAATTCTATAGAGACACATCAAATCCTGACAGGAAAGCATTAGCTTCTGATTTGCCTATTAATATCGACTATCCCATTTTCAAGTGCAACAACTGATGCTATAATCACTGTTTTCCAAAGTGTTTTCAATACTGTGTTAACTTCCATATTTTCATGCTTGCCACACAAGCTGAAATGGGCTAGCAGAAAATACATGCTATGCATGCAGATGGTTTGACACACAAATGTTTTCCTTGTCAGCTACATAAATCCAGACCTTGGCAATGCATAGGAGAATAATTATGGAAGCAAAATTAAGCTAGACAGTTAGACAGTGTGCAAATACTACAGGAATGTGTTGCAAGTTTTATGATGCACAGAAGACCAAACTGAGATATGAGGGGAGGAAATTAGCCAAGGTAATTCATGACATAGTTCCAGAACTCAAGAAGCATGAAGAGGCTTTCAGCATAAACCTCATTTATCCACTGTGTTGCCTTCCCATGGGTGTTTTCCTGTTTTACAGGTAGCTGGTTTCACTAGCAATATGCCAGTTCTGGAAACTGTAGTTGGAATTGCTCTTTAGCAGCAATGACAAAAATCATCTGTGAAAATTGGACAGTAGCAAAACTGGCGGCATTCTGTGATAAGAAAGGTGTGGTTTTTGTTTTTGTTTTGTTTTGTTTTTTAAAAGCAAGCTCTATGCATACCTTTAATTAACAAATACACAGGTAGCAAAGCTGAAAGCGGAGGAATTAGCTAAGTAGGCAAGCTAGGCTATTCTTCCCTTATTTTCTTCTCAGGCTTTGAAGAAAATGACAATGCATTCCTTGGGCATCCATGAAAGAATTTTGGTTTTGGAGGCTTTTTTGAGTGTTTTAACACCATTGAGTAATTCTTTTTTAAAAATGAAGACATTAGTTTTTCAGCATTATTTATCAATTGAAATGAATTTCATGATAAATAAGGACAGCTGTGATAGAATAGTCTTAATTCAGAGGCAGAACCAACCATGCAGATGTATTAGGCTTCATGAAAAAGGCTTACTAAAGGTTTAATCAGACACTCATTAAATATTATGCAAACAAAACCATCAAAAACTGATACTGTGGCTTATGAACTAAAGAACCTGTTATAAATAAATTCATCTGTCACCACAGCATTTTTATTCAGCTGTGATAACAATAGGCTTATCCATGACAATTAAAAAAAGATAAATGCTTAGTTTTCTCAAAAATCAAAATTTCTCATCCATAATCTATCTCCAACCTATTGCTGTTCCTTCATTACCCCATTAAAAAAAATCCAGTTTATAACACGAAGACTGCAAAACTTGTTTCAGATCTCAGAGAGCTAAAAATTTACATATCTTAGAACAGACCAGGCATTTTCATAGAAAGGAAGTTTACCAAAGGCTATTAATGCAATTAAAGCCATCTGTGTCTGGGGAACTCCCGGATGGCTCAGTCTTGGAGGCGAGGAGTTCACTGCTGTGACAAAGTACCACTGTGTGTGTTCTGTTCTTACATCCCCTCCTGGACATCCGGCTTTTGACTGTGTTGGAGGTAAGACTTCATGTGACAGACTGTCCACCCCAGAATGCTCTTCTGGCAGTGAGAAAACACCAGAAGCCAACACCTGCATAATCTATATACTTCTCAGTGTGGTAGAAAGTAGAACACTGATTGTGAAGTGGTATCAAAAAGCAGTATTTTCATGGCCTCAAACAATTCCCAACCCAAAACAATTTTACTGCTCCTAAAACAAGACCAAACAAGTTCCATGCCTGCAATCCTTAGCTAGGAACATGTAGGGTCATTGTGTTCTACTGTGGAAAACAAAGGTTCTGTTCTGCTTCCTTTCAGCAGGACTTTATTATATCTTCTGTGCTTCCAGGCAGGACTGGAGAGAATAAATATATGGTTGGTGCACCTAATCAGACACATGTCTCTTTGCCCTTTTCTAGAGACACAGTAACCACCAACACTTAAGTGTGATAACACATACAAATAAATACATTCAGACTTCAGCATTGACAGAAGCATAATGGACAAAAAAGAAACAGCATAGACAAAAATACTTATAACTGAAGATTTTTTTGATGCAGATTAAAAAGAAGGTGAACATAAAATGAAAGTAATGGTGCAAGACTGGGACAAGCAAATTCAGTCACACCATTTCAACCAGCACTGTTAGTTAATATTCCAAATTTATTTATTTATTATTTTATTTTATTATTTTATTTTTTTATTGTTGATCTATGTTTTGAAGCTTCTCCTTGTTCTTTTGAGGAATTTTATCAGATATTATGAAAAGAAAAAAAAAAATCACAAACATGACAGAGTGGGAACATGATGCTGTGCTACATGGTGATGTTTTCTTTGGGACTAATGAAATCCCACATGTGATATAATGCTTTTCTGAAAAAATTGATCCCTTAGCTTTTTACAGACTAATTTTTTCTAGCCAGCATCCCTACAGCCTCTTCTTGAGTTCCTTTAAAATAAAATGCAGATGCCTGCTGCTTCTGGCCTGGGAGCTGCTCACACCAATTCTCATATACCTAAGAGACACAGGGCAGCAGGTACGCCTGGAGGCATTTCTCCAGCAGCGGCAGATTCATGGACCTCAGAAAGGTCAGTGACTTGAGGCTAGATTGTGGCTCTGCCTGTGTGGGAAATTCCTGCAGCCTTTTTAACAGACAGGGTATAAATTGCCTATCTTCGCTAGCAAGATCACCGGGGTGCGTCAAGTAAACAGTTATTTCAGAAGTGCACTGATGTCCTCAGCCACCTCAGAGTCACAGCACTGCAGAGTGCAAGGAAATGTGAATACCCATAGAGGATATTCATTTGTACTTCAGCCAGCCAGTTTGCATTTTCCATTAATTCTCAGCATGTTCAATATTCTGTATAATACTCCTGGTGGCCTCTGGACCCTGAGCGCTGAATAACAGTCTGTCTGTTAACTCCTCTCTTAGGACTCCTATTTTCTTGTGGTTTAAGGCCATCTGCCAAGGCTTGTCTTGATTACATACATTATTTCCCAGGAACAGTAGGGCTGCAGTGGTCTATCAGGTTCATACACAGTGTTTTATCAATGCTATTTTACACCTTCCTAAAAAGACATTTGCCTCAAACCACAACATAGCTCTGTTAATTAATAAGGATTTCCTAATTTTATATTGAAGATTTAACTGGTAGTTTGTTTTTATAAATCATGAGATTCGCTAACAGGTAACAGATGCTGAATTTACCCTTCCTGAAATATGTTACTTTGCAAATTGTTTCTTTATAATACCAATCACTGATTTACCAGAACAGTACACTGAGTTCAGTTTTTAACATTAAATTTGCAGGATTTGAATGATAAATATGCCAAATACAAATTAAACTGTTATCTGGATGATTTCCTATCCAAAGTATGCCTTACAAGCAATTGTTAATTGAAACGTTTCTGACTCATCTAATAAAAACATCGAACCCTAGGCAGGTTCACACCTTAAAACCTGTACCTAAAGAAGAAAACCAAAGCACAGGAAGATAAGGCTGCAGGAAGAGCCGCCTTTCCCAAGCTGAAACACAGCCCCTGGCAGTGCCTCCCAACCCGGCTGTCACACAGTGCTATCACATGTCAGTCCTTTCAGGGTCACTGGCTGGCAACAGCATCCCAAGAATTCTGTATTCCTCACTGTTTCTGACACTTCTGAATGAATATCTATCTACTTGTCTAACCTTGCTGTGCTGCGTGAATGTGGGTTGCAGGACAATGTGTTAGGGACTCTACACTCTCAGTTTAGAACATTAAAATAAACCTGTAACAAGCTCTATGTAAAGTTAACTGATAAGATGTCTGGCCATCTGCAATCAGATTTGCTCTATGAAATACATTCACAATAAAATCATTAATTTTCCAAATAACCTCTTGCCATTGGCTAATCTCAAGAATCCATGTTCAGACTCTATCTTTCAAACACATAACTCAACAAAATACCCATCCAAAGAACACTTCTCAGCTTCTCTGATTTTTCTAGCTCTCCGCCCGCTGTTTTGAACTTTGTGACATCAAGTTTAGCAGAAACTTTTTCTTTTTTTCCTTGCAGGATTTCTATGCAGGTGTTGCAGGGCACTGAGTACAACCCTTTGAGCTTTATTTTCTACTCTGCATCTCATCTCCAGGTTACATGTATCTACACATGCAACTTCCACCACCATTCAATAACAGCAGTGCTGATGATGCACAGCCTCATTTTTTTTTCCATCACAAACCTCCAATTCATCCAAACTAAAATCTTCTTGTGGCTCATTGATAACCTGCTCAGTACCAGTGGGCTAAAACAAAACTCTAACTTCCCTCTTTGGTTAAAGAAGTAAATCAGGGAAAAGAACAGGGGGGATATTTAGATTAGTTAAAAGGAAGTCGTTTTTACTGTAAAAGTGGTGAAGCACTGAAACAAGTTGCCCAGAGAGGTGGTGTATGCCCCATCTTGTGGAGATTCAAGGTCAGGTTGGATGGAGCTCTGAGCACCTGATATAGGAAAAAAGAAAAGAAAGAAAGAAAAAAAAAAAAAAAAAAAAAAAAAAAAAAAAAAAAAAAAAAAAAAAAAAAGGGCTATTCTAAATTTTGCTTGGACTGGATTATAGGAGAAATGAGCTCGGGAGGACCGAAACAAGCGCAGCGCAGAAGCAGATCGGCGCCCACGCGGGACCGCAGGGAGGGGCGGAAGGAGCGAGATTGAGCGGGATTGAGGGCGCCGATCGCGGGATCCGACGCGCTCCTGCAGCGCCACCTGCCGGCAACTCCGCCGGGACAGCGCAGCGGGAGCCAACTGCAGCGAGAGCGGAGTGCCCGACCGCGGAGAAAGGGACCTCAAAGAGCAGTCACGGATCTGCGCTGATTAAGGAATAAAGGAGCAGAGCACCTTTGGTGGTAGCGTCAGTCACTGTCACAGAGCCGTACACTAAGCCTGACAACTCCTCAGGGTCTGATTTTAAAAGAGCGTATTAATTATCCTTATCTGTCTGTGATACGCTGGTTGCAAATTGTTCAGATAAATGGCGCTGCTTAGAACCTTCCACGCGAGCAGAATAATACGGCTGTAATGCCTTTAGCTTGGAAAGTAAAATGTTATCTTCAGTTTTATACACTGTTATATTCTACAGCGCTAGGGAAGATTTCTTTCTGAAAACAGCAGCAAAATCCTTAAGTACCCATCCCACCGAGCAGCACCTCACAAATCCCGAGATTATTTCCTTCTCAGTTTTATTATCATACCTTTTACAAGTGTTTCTCTGCTCTAAGAGCTGGCTTCATTACTACCAGAGTCCCAGCACAGATTTCATTGAAAACCATTTTTAAATATCCCAGCATTTATGCCTGATTTCCCTGCGTGAAAAAAGGCTCTGGTTTCTGCAATATGAATGAGCACCAGTAGCACTGCCCTGTACTCATCTTACTGGGAACAAGCACATACAGGTGACAGAGTAAAACTTCACCCATCATCCCTTCAATTTCCCAGCAGTAATTGCTACATTGATTTTAGTGTTTAGAACTCAGCAACCACTACAGCACCCAAAAGCACAAGTCCCGGTGGGATTTAAGAGCATAACAAGAATCATGAACATCGTTGATGTATTACAGTGTTCTTGCTTCTGCTGTGCAGGGGAGTTGGAGGGAAGCAATATGCAAACAATCACCTCACTATTGCCTCAACAGTGTCAGCTTAATTAATGCTAACTGGAACGCATCACATTCCTGGCAGGTTACCTTGGCATTTGTATTACACCTTAGTGGTGAAAGATGCAGAGGGATTAAATATTGTACCCGTGACCTTTGCTCACCAGCAGGCAGCTTGAAAATGTTTTCTGAATTTCATTTGCAGTATTCAGAATTTGTGCAAAAGAATTCATCTCAATATTTTAAAATATATTTTAATCTTTGCTATATGATCTTTGTATGAATTTTAATGCATCAAGATACAAGAACTGCAGGGGAAAATTTAACAATTGTAATCAAGCAATAAATATTTTATCCAGAGAACATTTTAGAAACAAAACCATACGTTAATTGTGTGCTAAAACTTCTCTTAGTTAATAGCTAACCCAATGCAAATAAAAACACAGTTCATGACAACTGCTAGTACAGCTGGTTTTATAGCTTTTAACAGCAGCAAGGATGCTCCACTGATCTAAATCTGAATGCTGAACTGCTGAACCCATTTTCTGGGATAAATATAGCTGTTCTTTCGTGTTCCACTTTTCTTTGGTACTTGGATCAGTTTTGCAGTGTATAATTATACTACTGCAGTTATATACTGCTCTCCATCTCCATGTCTCAATGTGCTTTTCAGACTTAATTAATCTGGAGTTGGAAACCCTTCGTGACGTAAATGTTATTAGTCTGAATTAAGAGAGGAGGAAACACTGTCATGGAAGAGGAGAACACCCAGAAAAGCACTGAAATTAAGCCCTGTCTCCTGAAATCTGTATTTTGTCACCACCTCCCTTTGGGGACATGAAACTAATGTGCTGTTCAAGTTTAGCTTCTAGGTGTAGTAGGAAATAGCTTGCTTGTACCATGGCCTGACACCTACCTTATCACAGAATCATAGAATGGCTTGGGTTGGAAGGGCCCTAAAAGCCCATCTGGTTTCAACCCCTTGCTATAGGAAGGGTTGCCTCCCTCCAGCTCAGGCTTTGCCCCATCCAACCTGGCCTTGAGCAGCTCCAAGGATGGGGCATCCACAGCTTCTCTGGACAATCTTTTCAGCTTTTCACCACTACCTACATCCAGTGTTTCTTCCTACCTCAAATACACATAGGTAAAACCAAGCTGATGAGTAATTCACTCTTGTCTCTTTTTACCTGTACCCATTCCCAGAGGCCTAACGTATCAGGGAGTGGGCTCAGTGTGAAGGGCAGTGCTGTCCCATATGTTCCCTCAAAGAATCAGTGCTTTCATGCCCAACACCCAAAGCAGGACACCAAGCTCAATTTTAGCCTAGCAGAAATGGATTCAGACTCACGTCTTGCTCTCCGTGGAGAGTGCCTTCTCAACTTGTTTTCTGTGAGAGACAAGCCTCTCCCTACCTAGCTATTTTCTAGACAAAAATTGACAGAATTACTTCATGTACTTTGTGTGTGGGAGTGTGGGTGTGGGTGGGTGGGTGCAGGCACACATTCTGATTTTTATAGGCAGCTATTTATTTATCATATTTTTTAATCCCAAAGGCTTCCTAGATGCAGCAGGAAGTTCACACCCTGAGGAGCCTGCAGAAAAAATGTTCTCCAGCAATCACCATGCCCAAGATAAGTGAAGAACTGGATACAGATAAAGCTATGACTGATCTACTATGCTTGTGTGAACAAACCCAGCTGAAAGACAGGGCTTATTAGTTGGAATATAGAGTCATGAAAAAGGATACCTGCATAGCAAAATACTGTGCTAAATGATGAATGCAGAAAGAGAGTAAAGAAATAAAATCCTTATTAGAATTCCCTAGCCTATCTTACTTATCTAGGTCACTATAAAACACTCTCTACTTCTTTGCCTGCCAAAGATCCTTCTGTAATGCACAGAAAGACACAACAAAGTAAAATCACTGCTAACAGGAATGGCATCATGAGTTCTTCATGTGTACCAATGTAGTTATGCAGCATTAATCGCAAAGAAGAACATGTATAATAAGAAAAATGAATGCAACATCCACCTTTTTTCTCACACTGAACAGTATTCTACCCTTAACACCATCTCAATTTTAGCAAGCAGTATAGAATTGAAGAGTCATAGAATAGTTTCAGTTGGAAGGGTCCTTTAAATGCCATTTGTCCAACTCAACTACAACGAACAAGAACACTTAAAGCTAGATCAAGCTACTCAGAGCCTGGTCCAGACTGATCCTGAGTGTCTCCACTAACTGGGCATCCACCACAGCTGTGGACAACCTGTTAGAGTGCTTCATTACCCTTATCATAGAAAAAACAAAACAAAGTCGTAGTTTGAAACCATTTCCTGCTGCCCTATCACAACATATTCTGCTAAAGAGTCTGTCTCCTTTCATAAAGCCCCCCTTCTAGTTACTGAAAAACTGCTCTCCTGCTCTCAGGTCTCCCTAGAGCATTCTCTTCTCCAGGCTGAACACTCCAGCTCTCTCAGCCTGTCATCACAGGGGAGTTGTTCTGTCCCTTGGATCATTTTTGTGATCATCCTTTGGATGTGATCAAGCAAGTCCATTTAGTCCTCTCCTGTACTAAGGATGACAAGGTCAGGCTGAGAGAGTTGGGGCTCTTCAGCCTGGAGAACAAAAGTTTCTAGGGGGACATTATAGTGGCCTTCCAGTATCTGAAGGGGACCTACAGGAAAGCTGGGGAAGGATGTTTCATAAGGGCACGTAGTGAAGAAGATATGGTTTTAAACTGGAAGAGGGTAGATTTAGACTTGACATTAGGCAGAAATTCTTTACTGTGAGTGGTGAGACTCTAGAACAGGTTGCTCAGTGAGTTTGTGGATGTCCCTTCCCTGGAAGCACTCAAGACCAGGCTGGATGGGCTTTGAGCAACCTGGTTTTGAGAGAGGTATCCCTGACTATAGCAGGGGAGTTGGAACTATATAATCTTAATGGTCCCTTCCAACCCAAATCATTCCATGATGACTCCACATCTGAACACAGAATTAATCCCTGTTGGCATCTGCATCTGCTTCCACACAGCAGGAACTCTTTAACTCTCCTCCTTAGATACAACCATACAAGGACATACCTGCAAGTTGAGATCATTATATCCCAGTGCTTTTGGGAAAGCTCTTTCAGCTATTTCTCCAAATCACAGTCCTAGGTAAGAGTTAGGGATAGCTCTGATTTTGAGATAGAAGAGAAGTTGATTCCTTAAGAATATTGTTTCAGACATGTACAAGTAAGCCATTTCAGAACATTGTAGCAAATATATAACTACAGTTTCCCATCTGGTCTTCTCTTTGTTATTACTGCTTATATCAAGTGTAGATGTTTAACTACCAATCACTCAGATCCCTAGATTAGCATTTAAATGCCTGAATATAATAGCACCACATGAATACACGAAGAGGGATGAGAAAACTAGGTATACTGATAGATGCCCTCAATTTAGTGCCCCAGAGCTTAACCTTCAATTTCTGTTGGACATATAATGAACGTATAATGTTCCTCCCTTACAGATGTACAAGTGATTGTTAGTGACAAAGAATAATCTGATTACTGGCACAATGAAAGGATGGAGAAGCACTTGAGAGATACACAGTGTTTAATGGTATATATGGGATGCCAGACAAGCTATATAATTTACTGGGAAAGACACTCAAGGAAAAAGTGCTTGCTTCTCTTTAGGAATAAGAACAAATTTCCTTATTTTCTTGCCCACCCTTCTTTCTCCTAATGAGAATGAATGAGAAGCAGAATGAATTCTGCTATAGCAAAATTTGTGTTGCTCTAAAATGCGTGCTTTAATAGTGAGGATTATACTTATAAAAAGCTTCAGTTCTGCTGGCATTCTGGCATCACACATTTGGGACTAACGCATAATTTGCTACAAGCATAGCTCATGGATGAAATGTTGTTAGCAGCACTCTGAGCAGTTTATGCTCAGTTATGCAAGTTATCTACACAACAGATTTGAGGTAGATTCTGATATATCTCAAATTGTTCACACAGTTCTGAGCACTACAGACACTCATAAGCGCAAAGAGCACATTCAATGTCAACACAGTGATAGAAACAAAAATAGTTTGTCTGAACCTTCTATGAAAGCTGGAAAAGAAATAGCTGCTGAGACCCTGGTGGAAGCCAGCCAATAACACAGTGGTCCTGCAGGACTCTGCCTGTAGACTCTAAGAAATGAGCTACAGAACCCAGGGGAAGGTACAGAGCATCATTCAAGCCTGCCCAATTAGACCAGTATTCAAGGACTTTAACAAAGTGTCTCATTTTTTAAAGTAGCAAACAGAACCTCAGGTAGTATAAATTACTCTTGTCACTTCAATTCCACAATCTATTTAAACCTTTTTACACCATTTGCTTTGGCGAGCAAAGCAGAAATTGACCCAAGAAGAGATATTACACTGTATTTGCAGATTAAAACATCTTGTTTTCAGGAAAGAACTGGGTCTGCAATGCACAACCCATTTTGCCTGTGATCTAGCTTGGATGTCCTGCTTTAAATATGCAATAGCATTAAATCACCACATAAGTGGTGATTGCACTACAGAAGTAACCATCACAGATATAGGACAGAACAGCTATTTACTATTCTAAGTAATAAGTTTGTTTAAATTCAATATTAAGCTGGGAAAATGATAATCAGGGACTCCAACAGAAGTAATAAATACATTGGTTTTATATTTACAAGCATAGCAAATAGAAATTTCCATTGCAGAGAAATCATGTCTTCTAATGACCAATACAAACTTACTGCTAATTCTAACAATATCCATTACAGATCTACTAAAGTGCTGTTATCCAAGGATTAAGTCTTGCTTGATAGTGTGAGCAAGAACAAATGTTACAGGATCAAAAGAGTACCAGGAATATTTCCTTCCCAGAGCTCAAACTATTTGCTTTTAAAGAAAAAAAGACAAACAAATGTTAACTGAAAAGGCAGAAAAGGTTTCTAAGTGCTCTGATTTGAATGAAAATTCATGACCACTATTTCAGTATAAAATGAATGCATTAATATTGTAGGACAGTTTAATTATATTAAGGTCATGCCACAGCAGATTTTTTTTCCCGCTTATTATCAACACATATACCTTCTTTGTCTGATAGTCTCCATAAACTTTTTGAAGGCATATTTTTCTCCATGTGATGTTCTCCTCATCCCTATCACCTCACAGCAGGCATGGTGAGTAACTGATAGACCAACTACTTTAAAGAGTTCATTCTCATGTTAGATTTCTCAGTTGACCTCAAGCAAAGCTACTGTGCTGAATTTCTTTGTGAATCTGCAGTTTCAGTGAGGAACTTGTATTTAGAAATGCTGATAAAGAGATTCCTTGTATAAACAAAAGGCAAAACATTTTGGGCAGAGTAGTATTATCAATGACAATATTTTCGAACCCAACCACTATTGGGCTCGAAGACAAAAGGAATGATTTCTGCTGGAGCAAAAGAACATAATGGGGAATAAACGAAGACATGACATACAGAGAAGTTTGGCCAATGCTATCTCAGGGCTAGCATGCCTAGAAACCGACTGCAGGAGTCTGGGAATAGGCAGTGGCACAGCTAGGGGTTGGTGGCACATTTTTTCCTTAACTAGAAGAGTGATGCTGCAGCAGTCTCACCATCCAGTCAGACACACACCCAGGAACAGCAGCTTGCCAGCACAAGAGTTACTATTTCTTGCAGTATATATACCAGCATTGTATATTTGTATATTGTACCAAACTAGAAACTGATGTCTATGAAATCCTTTTTGGACTCTACTTTTCTGAGCATAGCTCCTTCTTTTTTATTTTTTTTATTTTTTTATTTTTTTTCCCCTGGAGAAATGCACTGGTATAGGGGCACATTTACTCCAAAAAACAAATTAAACAAACAAACAGAAAACACTAAATCCAGTCTGAAGTGAAAGCTTTACATTGCAGATATGTAGGTGCGGACCTCCAGTCAACTCGAGTGCACTTCCTAGCCAAGGCAGACTTCAGCAACTTGCAGGGAGGTACCACAGAAAAGCACAGGTTGCAATAGGCCTCTGGAGATCATCTGGTCCATCCTTGGATTGAAAGCACAGCATTAGATTAGCTTATCCAGCACCCTGCCAGGCTGTCTCCCTCAGCGGAAGGAGATTTCACCACTTTTCCAGGTGACTTGAATGTTCACATGGCAAAGAATTTTTTTCTTATGTTCAGACAAAAATAGCCCTAAAGCAGTTTGTACCCATTGCCTCTTTAGCTTATTACCGTGTATCCTTTTGAAGAGATAAGCTGCACTTCCTCCTTAATTGGACTTTACGTATTGAAAGTATGTGATTAGATGCCCCTAAGCTTTCTTTTCTCTAGCAAATCTAACTCCTTAAGCCTTTCTTCATAAGTCAGTTTTGAACACAAGACCATGATCTCCATTTCTGGATGACTGGTGAATTGCTGTCAGGTTTACCGAGTCATTTTGTTCCCATTACAAATCATGAAAATACATTAGTGCTCTTCCAGACTCTCGCCATCCCTCCATTATTCAGAAGTATATTAAAAATGAATAGCACCAGACAACACATTATCTCAGCCTAAGGTGATTCTTAAGATTCTTTAAAACATATGTATTATTATTTTCAAGATATTTATGCTTTCCCTTGTTTACTCTTCTAGTTTAATTATTTGTGTTTTATTGTTTTATTATCAGAGGAGTTTATACATCAGTATTTTGATTAACATCAGTAGGTTAATTTCTATTGCCAATATTCTGAAGACTTGGACTCAACCTAGGAAGTTGATAAAGCTTATTCAGTAAGCAGCCAAAAATTGAGGAATCATGTATCTAGGAAGATATCAGGAAGGAGAGAAGCTGAATCTATAGCCTAAGGCACCTTTGACAACAGAGACTCACATTTATGCAGTCAGCTAAGCTGAGGCAAAGAAGGCAGAATAGACACATAATGAGCAGTCTCTAAGCCTGTACACTGTTTTTTTTTTCTGAGATTTGGGAACATGCATTCTAATGAAGAGTAGGTGGGAGTCTCTTGGATTAGTCTACCAAAATCAGGCTCTAAAATTCTGCCTAGTAACATCTGCAGTACATATGATTTGCTGCAGGTCTGATCTGCACCCTGCTATATTTTACACTGGTAGTCACAGATTTTTCTTCTGTATCCACACTGTACAAGATTTCATTGGTATCTTTATCCAGGTATTTTACTTTCAGTTTGTACACAAACAAACACCACAACCACAGCCTTTACAGGGCCACATATTCCAAAGTTTCAGATGCAAAGTCCCTGGTTAGCAGCAATGAGCCTTTTTTTGTATCTGTTTTGCAGTATTATCTGGAAGCACCAAAAGAGTTTCAATCTAAAGCAGAACAAATACATAACAAATGACACTGCCAACTCTGAGGAGTTTACTATCAAAAAAAAAAAAAAAAAAAAAAAAAAGATAAAAATGCATACAATTAGTCATTTTTTCAGTAAAAGAAACTGATTAAGTTCCTTGGTTTAATCACGTAACACAAAATATCCAACAGAAAAGAGAATTTAACTCATCTACAGATATCTTCACAAAACGATTTTTGTTCCTCCACACAGATTCTTTAGTCCCTGATGTTCAGATTTCTATTATTCCCACTGAAGTTAGCTTTTCTGAGTGAGGACAGAGAATCTATTACAGTATTTCATAAACGATCCCTTCTTACGCTGGTACAGCTCATTGCGGCTCGGCTGTTGAGTGCCTTTACAAATAGTGGTCTCTAAGAGTTCTCATTCCTGAAACAGTAATTACACTATTTTAAAGTGCAGCTTAGAGAGACTGGAAAATAATTTCATAGACTTTAAGGATCAGGGGGGAGGGGAAGGGGGCAGAGTAATTTTATTTTAAAAACCTAGCTGATAGCAGTAGTTATGTGAAGAAGGAATTTTATCTTAAATTCATATTGCTCCATTCTGGAAATGTTAATCCCCAAAAATTTAACAAAAAAATTAACTACACCAAATCAAGCAGACAAATTTAAATGACTTCAATAGCTGATAGTGCAAACAGATGATATTAATGAGAAATATGAGAACTGCTCCAAAAGTAATGCCTCCTATTTTATGATGATGGCCTACAACATGAGAGACAGATGGTGGTGGTATGGCAGTAGAGGCTGAACCTTCCTTCCAGTATTCCATTACATGTTGTTTCTGCATGACAGATAACAGCAGAGGGGCAGTCAGACAGAACAGCATCTGGCACAGAAGTGCATATGAAGCAAAGGTGTGTCACTGGATTCCTCCATGAAGAAAAAACCTGCACCCATTTATTTTCATCAATGCTTGTTGAACATTTATGGAGATCAAAGAACAGATGTGAGCACAGTGAAAAGTGAGGACAGTGATGTGGAATACAATTCACATTCCAAACAGCTATGTACAGTTGTCACATCACAAAATGAAAAATGGCCTGTTCAACTCATCCATACTAATCAGCAGTTTACAATCAGAGAACTGTTTACAGAGATGAATAGCAGCTTAAATGAACTGGAAACAATGGTTGCAACATTGGAGTATCACCAACTTTGTGCCAGGTGGGTCACAAAAATGTTCACTCAGGAGCAGAAAGAACATTGTACACAAGTTTGTCAGGATCTACTGAGCCTATATGAAGCTGAAGGTGACAGTTTCCTGGATTGCATAATTATCACTGATGAGATGTGGTCTCATCACTACAAGCTGGAGTCAAAATGGCAGTCCATGGAGTGGTAAAGTGTGAATTTCCAATCAAAGAAACAGTTCAAAACACATCCCTCAGCAGGTAAAGTGAAAAAGCATCACTAATGGCAGTGACTATGTTGAAAAACTGTAGCTGAGAATGTGCTCTGTCAAATAGCGCTATTGTTCTCTTTGTATCTGTTGTCGTTTGTTGTCATTTCCATGGAAATAAATAAGACATATTACTTCTGGAGAGACCTATGTATTTTCTGCCAAAATTTTCATTGTTCTAAAATTGGTCTGTGAAAAAAACAAACAAACAAAAAACCAACCAAACAAAACAACAACAAAAAACAAACAAACAAACAACAAAAAAACCCAATAGACTAGTGGCTTTATTATGATGTATTTATTGCTAATTTCAAGATGACTAAAGAAAAAAAAGTATTTTTGTGCTCCATATCAATAAAAGTGTCTCAAAAGCAGTCTTTCAGCACAGTTACTTAGAAGTAACTGTTTCAAACAGGGTATAGTAATACAGCATAGTAAAGCGTCCAGATCCTCAACACCAGAAAAGAAGGAATTTGTGTTTGAAGCTGATGCAATAAATACAAATAGTCTTATTTTCACTTCCAATTGTAAGAAAAGACTCTGATCACATCTTGTTACAGCTTAAGGCATTTTCACTATCCTATCTTGTAAGGATGTGGGGGAGAGTCCACTCCCTGCCAGCATGACAGCTGAGAGCTCAGCAACAGTGTCAAACAGCATCCTTAACACCACAACAGGTAAACGGGGATAACTACATGTGCCTATATCATAGTGGTTTAGGAGAACAGATATAACACTGAGGCTAAAATACAAAGAAATGTGAAATCTCAACCCTTCTTGGGAAAATTATTTCTGTGAAGAACAGATTTCACTTCCACTTTCTTACTTCAGTTTGAATCTTCTTCATTGTAATCCCATTCCCATTATTCTGGTCACATCCCATGGCACTACCCCGAACATGCTCCTGTAGTTTCAGATATGAGCTCCAACATAACCCTACATCTTAATTCTGCTGTGAAAATATAGCTTAGCTCAAGTACTTAGAATAGACTTCAAAAATTCTGTTCCAAAATTAACCTCTTCTCAATTTTGTGTTCATATATATATTTCTTTGATTTCTTTTAGATCTCATTACTCCAGCAAGCTCAGAAATCTACATAATGTGTCTCTTGTCCCTCTTTAAGTATCAGTGATGTGTTTCTATTATAAGACTGTGAACTGGATTTGTTACCTGTTTTTTTCACTATTAAAAAAGACTTTGTCAGCATTACCTGAGTATTACCTATGTTGTAATTCAGAGTTTTAGTCATTACATTTACCAACTTATATTTTGCCAAGACAACTGTTTTGTTATTTTATATGTATTGGTTTTGTTCTGTCAAATTTATTCCTGCCCCTCTGTGGTTTTGTGCCTTCAATGGTATTTGAAACCAAGCATTGTATTACATGCAAATTTAATGAACATGCTGACAGTCTCCTTCTTACAGATCATTAATGATGATGTTAATCCAGGCCAAACTTAAAATCTCCCCCATGATAGTTCATTAGACTCCTCTCCACAGTCTAGCATACCTGGCCAAATTTACTCTTGGTGTCACAACAAAAGATAATTCAATGAATTTTAAAAGCTTGCACCAATGTACATAAGCAATGAACCTGGACCATTACCTTTCATCATTAGCCTTTGTCTGTAGTCATGAGCCTATTTTACAGTGGCATGAAAATAAATAAAGCTAGTTGTATTTAACTTTGCAATTAACCCTTCATGTAAAAGTATCTGGCACATCAATACATCACGTGCTCACATCCTCATCTCCAAATTGGAGGGAAGTGGATTTGATGGGTGGAAAACTCGATGGATAAGCAATTGGTTGAAAGTCTGCAGACAGAGGGTGGTGGTCAATGGCTCTATGTCCAGGTGGAGGCTGGTAACAAGCGGTGTCCCCCAAGGGTCTGTCTTGGGACCGGTGCTCTTTAACATCTTTATTAATGACATCATAGTATTATAGTATCATAGTATCGTGCAAGTTGGAAGGGACCTTAGAGATCATCGAGTCCAACTCCCGGGATTCGAGCCCTCTAGTGTAGCAGAGCGGCAGTTCTACCACTTGCGCCACAGGGGGGATTCGAACCCGGGCCTCCTGTGTTGCAAGCGGCGGTATGCCGCGGTCAATGAGGGAATTGAGTGCACCCTCAGCAAGTTTGCTGATGACACCAAGCTGAGAGGTGCGATTGATATGGTGAAAGGAAGGGATGCCATTCAGAGGGACCTCGACAGGCTGGAAAGCTGGGCTCAGGTGAACCTAATGAGGTTCAACACAGCAAAGTGCAAGGTTTTGTACTTGGACCGGAAGAACCCCAGGCACCTGTACAGGTTGTGAGGAGTGGTCCTAGAGAGCAGCTCGGCAGAGAAGGACCTGGGGGTCCTGATGGACGAGAGACTCAACATGAGTCAGCAGTGCGCTCTAGCAGCTCGGAAAGCAAATGGGATCCTGGGCTCCATCAGGAGAGGGGTGGTCCTCTGGGATAGGGATAAGGAGGTGATTATCCCTCTCTACTCGGCTCTTGTGAGGCCCCATCTGGAGTACTGTGTCCAGGTATGGAGCCCTCAGTACAAGAAGGACATAGAGATTTTGGAAAGGGTCCAGAGGAGGGCCACAAAGATGATCAGGGGACTGGAGAACCTCCCCTATGAGGACAGGCTGAAGGAATTAGGCTTGTTCAGCCTGGGTGACCTCATTGCAGCCTTTCAATACCTGAAGGGAACCTACACCCAGGAGGGGAGTAAACTCTTTGAAAGGGATCACAATAGCAGGACTAGGGGAAATGGATCCAAGTTGAAAGAGGGTAGATTTAGGTTGGATATTAGGGGGAAGTTCTTCACTAGGAGAATGGTTAGGCCCTGGAACAGGCTGCCCAGGGAGGTTGTGGATGCCCCGTCCTTGGAGGTGTTCAAGGCCAGGTTGGATGGGGCCCTGGGCAACCTGATCTAGTAAATGTGTATGTTTGGTGGCCCTGCTAGGCAGAGGGGTTGGAACTTCATGGTCCTTGAGGTCCCTTCCAACCCGGGTCATTCTGTGATTCTGAGTGATTATGTGTGTTGCTTCTTACTGATCCCTATCAGTCTCACTAAATATATATAGAAATAAATATCTAACAAGAAGATGTAAGAGATCTTTATTTCTATTAGGAATGATAAGTCTTGGTTATACTTACCTCATTAAAAGCATAGCAAGCCTGCTGCCATCACCCAAAACCTATTGCATCACATAGCCACTTTGATGATGTCTGTTCAAGTCAACAGCATTTTTCTGACTTTAGGTGATGTCATATTCCCAATGGCTACAAAAGCATTTTTAAAAATAAACTAAAGAATCTTAGCTGATTAACATAGTACTTTATGGATTTGCATCACCAAAATAGGAAAGAAGTATTATGCACATACTGATGTAGGGATACTCTGACATACTCTGCCCAAGGAGGTTGTGAATACTCCATCCCTGCATGGAATTCAAAGCCAGTCTGGATGTGGTTCTGGGCAACTTGTTACAGCAGCTGGTGACCCTGCACATAGTAGGGGGTTTGAAACTACATGATCATTGTGGCCCTTTTCAATCCAGGCCATTCTATGACTCTATGATGAAGAGGACAGAAGGAAATGTACAAGGCATTTATGATCCAAAGAAGGAACTGTAGAAAAATATCACACAAATCAGTTTCAATGTGGGAGGCACTTAAGCATTTCATAATGGATCTCTGTACTGGAAGGAAAGCTGCCATGGGATAACAAGGTTCATTCTTTACCTTCTAAGTTCAGCTATTATCAATGGCATTGCAATCAGCAGTAGATGGCTGAGTACCTCTTCATGGTCCCAAGCTCAGCACCTCCTAAGGACACTCAGTCACCACTATGCCTGGCAAGTAGCCTGGACAGTTAGTTAAAAGCCACTCACTGTCAGAGAAGAATGAGAGTGAAGCCATACTCTATCTTTCTCTTTCACGTGCTTTCAGTTTGTAGAAAATCTCATTTATATTGTGCCCAAGAAAGCAACGAAGAGGGGGTAATCACAATCCTGAAGTGAACTCAGCTGAGGGGATAGAGACCTTCATGGTTTGTGCATATTGTTCAAATGTCTACTTTACGTACAACATAGCCATGGCTCATACAAAACTGAACAGACACCCAATTGCACAGAGTCTAACTGTTTTAATATCTTCTCTCCTACAGCAACCAAAAGAGAATATCCAAGGAAGAATTATAAAATAAGGCCAACAATGATACTTTTTCAGTCTTCAGTACTTTGCCATTCAGCACAAGCCCTCCCAGAGCCCCACAGTGTTTTTTCCTATTCAATACTCTGAACTCAAGTTATTCCCACAGATCTGCAGCCAGGAGCTCCAGCAGATCCACCTCTTTCCTCCAATTCAACATCAAAGCTTCCTATAATGGCTTCTACTTCTATTTCTTAAGTCTAGTCTTGCCATATTTAGTCAGTTCACACAGTTGACGACTGGTTGCAGCCCTTTGAGGAAGCAGTTGGAAATGTTCTGCTGCCCTGGAATGAGTGTGTATTGCAAAGACCAAGTGATGTATAAAAATCAGTGGAAGAAGATGACAACATTTTTAAAAAAAAAAAAAAAAGAAATTGTAAAAAAAAAGAACTGCGATGTTTTCCAACAGTCAGTGTAGCAGGAAAACAAATCAACTCTGTAGACCAAACGTGTGTTGAGATTGGAAATATCTTTAAACTATCAATCTAAAAAAGTACTGCTGTGTTTATTGATCTATCTCTTCAGCTCTCTCCATGTACCGCTTTTCAGTTTACTTGTTCTATTGACCCTAAAAAATCTAGCCTAGGCCAAGACCAGCAGTGTCCAGAAGATAAAGGTAATATTTCTAAAGTCCTTTTTATTTTTTTTCTTCCTTAAATAAAAGCATTTAGCCACTGTCTATCAAATGAGGCACAAAATGTGTTGAGGAAGTAGATTGAGTGAGCTTTCATAGAAATACAGGGTAAGTATTTCATGCTGTTAATAAGAAACCTAGTTACTCAATATGAAGTGAAATTCAGAATAGATTCATTGGTAGAAGAACTAGCTGCAAGTCTGAGCAGCCATAGTATCCCAGTTTCAATTAAAACAGGTTAAGTTCCAAAGCACAGAGTTTCACTAACTGCCAATTAGACAGTCTGCCAGAGGGAAAAGGAAAATGAGGAATGAGATGTAAAGCCATGCGAAGCTTAACCATTGTTATACAGAAACATTCATTTCCTGTGCAGTGAAAGGATACTCATCTAAGTGCAAAGCTTCTGTCCATCCCATTTGTAATTATTTAGTGGGCTGAGGGTTTTCTTTTTGCTAAATACAAAAAAGAATAGAAAACTTGCAAAAATAATAATAATAATTATATATATATATATGTATATATATATATTTCTTATCCCTTATCACAAATTCTATAGGATGTATACACAATGGGAATGGCACCTCACTCTTTATTTATATATTTTCTTTTCTTTACAGTTTCTATTCTGTATCTTTTTAAAATCATTTCATAAACTTTTAGAGGTTGCTTTGCTAATCAATTATCCCACTGGTCTGTTAGTAGAACAACAATCCTTATTTCACCCCATCAGTTACGCAACTGTTTACTTAGAGACAATGCAGACAGGGATACAGATTTCTTATATGACTAGTTTGTCTAGATTCTAGTATTTTTTATAATTTTTGTCTTCTTTGTTAATGAGTGCAGGGTTTATCCCTAAATAATCAGCCTCGTTTTTTGCATTCAGATTAACTGCCAATTAGTGCTAATTGGACCTGGCAAGATTTCTGTTGATGGACACATTTGTACCGTGAGACAGAATGAGAGAGCTAATTAATTTTGGATAGGTCACTCCTGGCTGTCAGTTTTTCTTTAAACTCTATGTGTGTGCATGTAACTCTTACTTCGAATCAAATTCTTTGGAAGGTATTCCCTCTCACATGTAAAACTGGAAGACACAATTAAAGTGGCCATGGCTAAATCTGAACAAATATTGACTTTTCTGTGCATAGATGGGTCTAGTTGCCAGATGGGATCCTTGTTTTTGTTCATCTACACTGCAAGTCTCTGATTATAGATGAAACACTCCTAGCATGCTTGCAGTTCCTTTCATTTCTCAGTGCCTCCTCAGGCTGCTGCAGCATTTGAACTGAAAAGACTTCAGGGGAATGTTTAAACCAAAAGATGCAGTGAGAATGGAAACAGCCTTAATTAATAGTTTGATAGATTCTGTACAAATACTTCTATTAGGATATGTCCTTGAAAGCCTCAACACAAGCCTGAAAATTGACAGCCTCTTAAAAAATTAATGCACTTATGCTTAATACAAATGAAAGAACTAACATGCCAGATCTCTAAAACCCTATGATAATTTTAAATAAAGTATAAGATGTAGCCAGTCACCTGTAATTGAGGAATTATAAGAGCTGTATTACGAGAAGGCACCTCTAGTTTTCTAGATCTCTTCCTGTTAGTACATTTTTAGACGTGTTTCTCCCAGGCTAAACTGTTCCAATCCAGCTACATTCTATTCAGGTGGTCTTCAATCTTCCTGTATATTTTTCTTCCAGTGAAATATTAAACTATTTTAGGGACAAGTGAGATGTTGTCCTGAGGTCTTTAAAACTTTCCCCATAATCTAATTCAAGGACATTTCTACCTTTTTTAAGCAGAATGGTTACCAATGAAGGTCATAAATACACCTTGCAAAAAAAAAAAACAAACAAAAAAATCAAACAAACAAACAAAAAAATAAAATCTATAAAATGATGTTAATTGACTGTCAGTTTTTCACCCTTCTATCTTGCAGCCTGTAAAATATAATTTATGACCAAAGAGATTTCACATACTAATTTTAATAGCTTTTGGAAAACAGTGAAGCTACAGCACTAACTGTCTCAAATGTTAAAGAAATATTGGCAATAAAATGCAACTTAAAATGGCATAATCTACATCTTATAATACATTGGAGTGTATATTTTCTCAGAAACAGCCATATCAGTAGATAAATAGACTTCTTTCTGAAATCTGGTGTGTAAAATACAAGAAGTCTGAAGACTCATATAATACTCAAATACGTCCTAGTAAGAAGGAAAACAAAAATAATTTATTTGTAAATCAAAGAACAGTTTCAGATCTGCGGTAATTTAAATCCTGCAGTTTTTGATTTGATGGAGGATATATGTGGAAATCTTAGTTTTCCTCTTCCATGAACACCACTGCATTGCTTCAGAGTTCTATGTAAAACAGTCATGATTAGTATGGTCCAGAATGCTGCCCAGGCTCTTTTCAGTGAAAAAAAAAAAAAAAAAAAAAAAAAAAAAGTGACTTTATTGTTGATTTTTTTTTTTTCCCTAACATTTTGGGTATTTCCTTTTTTTTTTTTTTTTCTTTTTTTCTTTTTTTCTTTTTTTAATTGTTTATTTTGATCTATTTTAAATAGGAAAATCTCAAAATAGTTCCTTCTTTCACTTGTCTTCTTTCATTGATGTATTTTATTTCATTCTTGATTTTATCATCAAATAAAACATACCAAAGGTTCTGAAACTTTAATTTTAATTCTATGAAATTTTGTTTTAATTTCTATCAGAAAGAGTGATATACTTGACATAAAAATTAAAGTAAACCTGAACACAGGTTACATTTTCATCACCCAACAACCCAACAATACACTTTGTTGCTTTTCGTATCATCTTCTGTGATGCACGCACATCAGTTTACACTGTAAATACACTGAGTGTATGACTCGTCATCATCTCTTTTGATACGTGTTCTTAAATAAGACTATGTCATCAGCTTGGTATATGCACTGAATGAACAGCAAAATACAGCTTCATTTTTCTTGTTAGATGATGAGAAGTAGCTTTATGGAATATACATATATATGTATATTTATGTTTGTGGTTGGAGCTGATGAAAAATCAATGTTTTTCTCTTTGTATTTCATTCACAACTTAGCTGTATCTTTAAAAATTTCATAGAATTAAAATTAAAGTTTCAGAACCAAGCCAAGAGAGGCTGTGGATTCTCCATGTTAGACATTTACAAAACCTGCCTAGACATAGTCCTAAATCATCTAGCTCCAGTCCCACTGCCATTGGTGTGGGGAGTAAATTTTGGATCACTACATCTGGTTGGCCAAAGCCCATCCAACTGGGCCTTGAAGACTTCCAGGAATCGTGTATCCACAGTTTCTGGACAACCTGTTCCAATACCTCACTACTATGATGTTGAAGAATTTCTTATATCTAATCTAAACCTATCTGGTTTAAAAAACATTACTCTTTGTCCCATCTCTCCTCATTTCATAGGAATTAAGGGATTGATTACCATATTTTTTTCTCACCATCAACTAAGTAGTAATAAAATAGGAAAGCCTTCAAATCAAAGGTAAATTTCCAGAGAACACTGAGAAGCTTCTCCACCTACTCCATCCCACCCTCCTCGTGGAAGGGTGATTTTGTTAGGCATCTCACAGAACTGCATTCACATCAGCAGTCATCTGTGCGTCAGGTGCATATATCATAGCTGATATCAGATGGTGATCATCTGTTATTTCTGCTTAAAACATAGCACTGCTTTGCTTATAAAGTATCTTCTTTATCACATATTGTTTTTCAGTCTCACATATACATACTGCCTTGCAGAAACTGCAAGATTTCACATTTTTCTTCTGCTTAAAGCGTGTTGACTCTCATGTAGAAGTCTGCTTTGTTTTGTTTTGGTTTTTTTTTCCCATTAAATCAAAGTTTCTGACAGTACCTGCAAGCTTTAACTATTCAAATGAAATTCATTAATATCCTCTAGCAAAAGTAGTCTTTCCTATTCCATTCCAATTGGGATACGAAGAAACACCTAATATATAATGTAACCTGAATAATAAATGGTAGCTACAAGGAATAAACAAATAAGTAAGATAGACTAAAGGCTCACTAAAGCAGGTAAAACATGCTTCTACTACCTATGAAGATGATTTTTTTCTCCTATGCTTAACATACACAGCAAGAACATCTTGCTGTAAATTACTCAGCTCTATAATCCTTGTGAGTTCCCGATATACGCACTCTAGATGCCTTCAGGTAGTTCAGGAAATCCTTGGGAAATAAAAAATTTATCTCCCAGGCAAAAACTCTATAAAAATGAAATGCTTAGTGAAAGGCAGTAACATGTTACTTTACTAGCACTTTTCATTCTAAAAAGTCACAAAGGCTTTAAAAGAGAAATGTCTGAAAACAAAATATAACAAAACAGATGTCACAGCAAAATTAAGGCTCCACAGGCAAATACTCAAAAGGCACAAAATGCCAGGCTGAGTTGAAATATGTCACTTTACAAATACCCTCAGTGAAATACCTCAGATGCATAATACATTCTCACTAAATGCCTAATTAGTAATTGGCACTCACTGCACCAAATTAACACTGAACTAAGACCTTGGCCTAATTCCAAAATATATCAGGTATTCCTGTGCAGGTATTTACATGGTTCCATTCAGCAGAAATGTCATAATAACCCTTGCTAAGAGGCAGTATAATATTCTTCCAGCTGATGAAAATCTGAACTAAACTGCTTGCCCAAAATGAAATAGTAAATTCTAAGAAATTCTCAGATCTTCTGAGGGCATCTCATCCTTTGAAACTACTGAAACACTGATAATACAGAGATACTGATTATATGGATAATGGACACTGACATATGGAAAGAGCACCTAGATTTGTAAAGGAGGAGTCTGCATCTGGGTAGGCATGATAAAATGACTGCATCACTATGTCTGAGTCCTGGCTCAGCACAAGACCACCCTTGATTCCTCCCTAAATGGAACTCCTGCTCGTGGTCCCTGATCTCAGTGCCACATCCGACTCTTCATTACACAAGCCTTCATACAGTCTGATGGTTCACACAGGGGAAAGACACTCCCTGAAGTGCATAATAGCAGTGCTCAGCACAAGTGCTGTTGTGGCACATATTAATAGCCTGTGACAAGATCAACTTTTCCTTTAGACAAAAAATAAAATAAAATAAAATAAAATTAAAAAAACACTGTGATCAATAGAAATTAAATTACGTACGAATCAAAGCAGTACTGTTTTGCTGAGTCTGGAACAGAAAGCTGCAGTGGGACAGCCCACTGAAGTCTGCATCGGCAAGGAATGGCTTACCCCTGTAAAAGCATCTGTGTTACCTCTCCAAAGATGCTTCTAGTTACATTCTGGAATTTAAAACTAAGGTTAAGGAGGTATAAGCAATTTTAGAATAAATATTTTTTTCTATTCATGAAAAAAAATAAAAATAAAAAAAATTCAAATTCAAGCATTTAGAAATCAGAAAAGATCTAAATGTTTTGATTAGCTTTATTTTGTAGCTGATTTACTGATTTATTTATTTATTTATTTAATGTAAAGTGCTGACTGATTAAAAAATGATCCATAGGGATTTCACAAACGTAAATATTGCAAGTACTGGTGTCACTACATAGAATTTTACACACATTCTTTCACATTTCAGCTGTGTGTGCTACAGATCTAATTATAATATATACATTCCTTTTCTGTTTTCTAGAATAAATATTCCCCATTTTCCCTCAGAAAAATATCTTTCCTTTTATATAGAGACAGAAAAGGCATAAGAAATACAGTCCAACTTACAAGTGAAAAACAATCATTACCACCCAAAATAAGATAATTTTAACTTATACTCACTTGCAATCACTATTTTGGTATTTTTGATGCTGTCACTTCTAAGCATAGGGTCTGATAACTAAAAATAATTCTGCAGAAACAGGAAGAGATAAGGATGATCATCTGCTTGTATAGTAAACAAAATCTGAACTGTAATCTGATAATACTGGATTTTCATTATTGGATTATTATGTATTATTCAAATGAACTAATCTTCATCTCGGTAGTCCTACTTCCCCTCAGCATCCAACCCAATTACACTTCAGATTGTAACTTATCATTTTTTTCTTTTTTACTGGCTTATGCCAGATCACATTAATTTTCTTTGTTTCTATAATGCATTTTTCAAATGACTAAACTAAATTTTCAAATAAAAATATTTCTTCTTTCACCTACTGATAATTTTTCTGTCCTCTGCCTTGGGTCCTTTGTCCCTTGTAGCATTACTATGCCCCACCAAAGAGACTGGATTCATCTTCTTGTGATGCTCAGGGATATGATTTAGCAGAGGGTTGTTAGACTTAGGGTACTATGGTTACGCTGTGGTTGGACTTGATGATCTTCAAGGTCTTTTCCAACCTGGGTAATTCTATAATTCTATGATTCTCTCTTTGATCGTGTAATGGCAAGTTAACACCCCCTATTAGATTTCTGTTATTAAGGCTGAACAAACCGAGTTATCTCAGCTCTCCTTGTTCCTTATCTGCTTTAGGTTTAGTTTAGATGGCTTTTTGTTTTATTTTATTATGACCATTTCATGCATACATTACACACACAGAGAAGCATACTACCATATTTTATAAGGACATATTTATGAACATGGTTCTGGGCACCCTGCATAAGCAGGTATGTAGGAACAGATTGCCTCCAGAGGTCTCCTCCAACTTCAACCATTCTGAGATTATGTATGAGGGTGACAAAGCACTGGAACAGGTTGCCTAGGAGGTTGCAGAGTCTCTTACAGTTGTGGAGTCTCTTACAGTAAACTCAACTGCGTTCTTTCTTGTGCAACCTACTCTAGGGAAACTGCTTTAGCATGGATGTTGGTCTAGATGATGGCCCAAAGGTGAGCCTGATTTCCACGTCATGCTGGCACACAGCACCAGCATGGTTCAGAAGTTATTTTGAGTCACTACATTTGGTGTCTCATTTCTGCAGCTACAACTGAGAAAATATGCAGTTGAACTACAGAACATGCTAGGTTCTCAGCAAGGTTTGGCACTGTGCACAAGGCAGCACGCTGGCACAGCGCCGACAGCAGACTATGTTTAACAACTAATGGTATACATTACCATAGTCTTGACACTATAAACACATATCTAGTGCCAGTCATTCTGTTGCCATTTAAATTCATATACAGCTTGGGATGGTTTCCATTTATACTGGCAGCCAAAATGTAATGAAAAAGGAGGCCCCACTTTGTAAATAAATAAAATCAAATGTGAGATGTACCTAAATTGATTTGACAGGTTGTATGAATCACTTAAAAATATAAGAGTAGAACATAGAAATGCTGGCATTATCTAGAATGAGGACAAGAATTTATGAATTGTGTTCTATTCACAAGATCAGGAAATAAATAAATAAATGAATAAATAAACAAAACTTAGAAGAAAGTATCATAGATGTTCAAGTACTTCAATTTACACAGTAATAAAGTAGCAAACCCTTAATGCCTACTGTTCAGGTGGTATGTTTTCATTTCTAAAGCCCTTATAAGCACACGGCTATGAAGCAGCTTTTGTCTTCTCGTACATAAAACCAGCAAGTAAATAGGAGGAGAAATGGCCGAAGATGCAGTAGGTCACATCCCAAACTGCAGAAAAGCTGTGAAACTGACCTCCCTTTGGTTCTCCCCTATGACTTCTAGCATTACATCTGATCAAGCAGTACTTAGCATTCCTTCTGATATCCACTAGTAATCCTCGACTTATTATTGTCATGCTTTTGCAAATAAATACCAGAAAAATCCAAGTCTAGAAAAGGGAGAACTGCCTCATGAAAAGAAAAAAAAAAACAACAAACAAAATGGAAACTGGAAGGTGTTTCTAACATAAATAGTTTTGCTTGCTTACTAGCAAGTGTGCTATATTTAAAGCACTGCCTGTTTGGACAAGAAATGTCATTTATGCAGCTTAGTAACAAAAACAGAAGTGTACTAAAATAGAAAGGATAGTAAATAATTATACAGATTTGAATTTTAGTTCAAGAAACAAAACACCTTGAATAATAGCGCTCAACTTACCAATTCTTAGCCTAGTCTACTTTCTTTTCACTGCACTCTTACCTTCATTTAGTGCTATTATATAAACAGTGATCACCTTTCTGCACTAATTAGTGCATTGTGAAAGTAAGTGCAGCTTAATGCTCTTATTTGCAAAAAGACAATCAAAACTTGCACCAATGATGTCTGTACTTTCAAAAGCCTATCCTGGATATGAATTATATATTCTGTATATTGATGTTGTCTCCTTTGAAGACTGCGGATAGAAAACCAACAGTAAAGAAAAATAGTTTAGACAAAAGCACTTGCTCAAGGGGAAAAAAAATAAAAATTAAAAAAAAAAAATCTATAATGTGGGAAAAACTTGTAGAAAGTATTTTTAAAAATTTTAGAACTTCATAGCAAATACTGTTTTCAAGCACTCTGTCACTTGTAGTGTGCCACAATTAGAATCACAAAATCATAAAATATCTCAAGTTGGAAGGGACCTATAAGAATCTTGGAGTCCAGTGCATGACTCTACTCAGGACTGCTCAAAAGGACATATGTCTAAAGAGTGTCGTCCAGACATTCAGTGAACTTCAGCAATATCAGGACCATGACCACTTTGCTGGAGAGTCTGTTCCAGTGCCTGACCACCTTTTCACTGAAGAATATGTTCCTGATACCCACCTTGAATCCAACCAACTTGTGCAGAGGAATGAACAAGGCCTGTGTCCCTATAAATTAACTGTATTTATTTTAACTGTGCTCAGTCATCTTTTTTTTAGAGTGTTATGCAATTTGGCACTTGAAGAGCATAAACATAAAATCTTGGTCCAAAACAAACATCTTGCATGCTTGTAGCTCAATAATGTTATGGATAGAAATATTACATTCATATCACGATAGAAAAACAATATGCTGATAAATCTATAAATAATAGTACGCCACAAATTGTCTGCACAGATTATAATTGAGAAAGGGAAATTTATATAGCAAAATTTACTTAAGTTATATCAAAGCCACATGGTTGGAAAGAAGTCCAAATAATATATGCCAGAGATGACTCAATGACTCCAAGGAGACAACTTGATCACACTTACAGAAAAGCAAAAATAAAGAAAAAAAAAAAAAAAGGTAAGCATCAAGCACATGCATGAGAACAGTGAAGAAATTTAATAAATAATGTGGATTGACCACAGTACTCAGCTGGTGTTAACACTAAATAACACGAAAATGGAAGAGGTTGTTATATTTCTAATATTTTATTTTAAAATGTTGTTTTTCATAGAATCTGTTTTTGGGAGGATATCTAGAGTGATACATCTTACAAATGCATATATTTGCTGATGATGTTGCTCAGCTTTTGTCTGTTTGTTTGTATGTTTTGTTTTGTTTTTTTGGTGTCTTTTTTTTTTTTTTTTTTTTTTTCTTGGTTGGTTGGTTGGGTTTTTTTTTGTTTACAATCAGATTGCATTAATGGCATTACATGTGGAACATGAGGAAATCACTAGCACTTCAAAACATAAGCCTTTGTTGATTAGCTAGAATCAACTTGCGAATACCCAAGGAATCTCTCACAGACGAACACCTGAGCAAGAGGTGACCTTTTATGAGTTTACTGAGGCAATTATTCATTAATACAGAATGATGAATTAGTTACCATAGGGGCTTCTACTGTGAACTGGAAGCATGCAAAAGAAGAAAATCAGAAATTATTTTAGCTGTGCATACTGGATCAAACTGAAAGTATTCGTATTAATGTGATGATGTATCTGTGTTTTAATTACAGAAAACAACAGTAACTCTCAACAGGCATGAGCTTAAAGAGTGTGAGCACCTAAGCACACAATGGACTTCCCTGTTTTCATGCAAAGAGGAATAATGGACAACATCAAATAGACAAAAAGTCAAGATTTTACACTCTGTATGGTGGGAAAATATATATATATATATATATATATATATATATATATATTTGTTTCTGCATATTCATGCATTTCTGCCAGTACAGCAACAACAACAAAAAAAAAGGTAATCTGAAACTGATAGCAGAGCTTTATTTTGTATCTACTGTGGTTTCAATGAGGAATATAGAAACTCAAAAACAAACAAACAAACAACAACAACAACAAAACGCTAACAGCAGGGCTCTGTATCATCTTCTGTTTAGACTTTATATATATGAAGACATAAATACACACACACACACATTCATACACATTTAAAGAAAAATAACCAAAAAAACCCACCCTAACTTACAAGCTTTCAAGTAACGTATTGATTGAATTAGCATATCTTCAAGCTGATAATATTCCATTTCCATCCTGGCTCTCAACACAGGGGCTAGCAGTTACACTGCTCACTTCTTTCTGCATTCTATAGTATTGCATAACTGACAGGATAACCAAAGTGAGTTTCCAAAATCTCAGCAAGAGCACCCTGTGTAAAGAACCCTGACTCCTCTATACACTCTTTTATAACCATATGCATGATAATTATTTTATATTAATGGTGCCTCCTTCAATAGACTCAACACAAAAATGCTTTTCTAAAGAATTCAGACATATGGAAAGGTATTACGAGAAAAGGAGGAAAACAATTCTCACTCCCTTTCCATCCCTTCATTGTGCATTCAGATTCACTAAATCTATTATTAGCACCATGAGCATCTCCAGTACTATGAGGAGACAGCTAGCTTCATTCAGATTACCCGAATTTACCAGTAGTCATTGGAAAAAATATGATTCCTAATACTGCTTTGATCTTGCTTTGAAAGGACCAAATATCATTATCTGCACCTGACAACAAAAAGCCAGCATCAGAGAGACTATTTCAATGGCATGAGATCATTTCACTAGCATGAATGTGCATTTCCTAAAATACCTTCAGAGAATTAAGTTTTAATACGACAAAAATAGCCGGACAGTTAAAAGGCTTAACTTGGTTTGTCTTGGATCTCATTCATTAGAGGGATAGATCTTTTCTACTTAGAGATCTGTTCTCTGTATCACAGCATGATATAACTTAAGGCCTCCTATGTTATTTTTAGACATACTCTTCATGACAGTAGAATACTGTATGTCTTAATGCTATTAAGTGAGCTCCCACTGCTTTGAAATTTCATCAGGCTCATGACCTATTCCTTCCCATTGCTTCCTCACATCTCCCTTCTGTAGACTATTCTCCACCATATATTCAATTTTCCCTCAACACTCACATAGAAATTAGCACTCATATACCGCTAATATCACAAAGCATTCTCTCTTTGTTCCACGGTTCAAGATGCTTTATCTAGGCTTCCATGAAGTCACTATGTGCAAAAGCAGCTGAGGAAAAAGCAGTTTCATGTCACATGTCTCCTGTCTTTAACTAATCTGCAAGCCACTCGTTTTAATGACTTCTCATAAATAATTCAATTTCTAATTATGCCAGAAGCCCCCTAACCCAGACAATAATAAAAAAAAAAAAAGATAGAAAGGTAGAAGCACATATGTCAGATCAAGAAATGCCAACCGAGCTACTCTGCACCTGCCCAGTGTTCCCACTTCCTGAACCTTGGAGTGCTTCTATAATAAGCAGGATAAGATTACATGTGAAGTGTGAGCTGGAAACAATTCTCAAATCCACTTATTTACTTCCTATTTTCCCTGTTACAGAAGCTGCAGATATAAGGGAACCTTGTTAATATTCCTGTTCCTGTTCCTTTCGACTTGCCCATGCCAACCACCTCCTTATGGTAATGGGATAATCCCCAGCATCTGCATGTTTCCCTGACCACAAGGAACAGGATAAGCCAGCCCAAGAGCAACCTATAATTTTGATTCTTGTCCCCCTCTTTTCTTCTTTGAACTCCTTGGTCAGGTCTAGGAAATTAAGTACTTGCAACTACTTTTTTCCCTATAACCCACTTCCAGAAGAGGTGAGATTGGAACTGCTCTTCTGCCCTCTTCTGCCCTGGGAATGTTAAAGGCAACATTCCCATTCCCTAGCCCAGAGAACTGAGTATATTAGTAGGAAGCCATTTGATATTGTCATATGAATGACACCTGACCTCTTCCAGAATAGAAATGCTCCCTTGGCACCCAGGTCTCTCTTTTCTACTGCACAAAATGCTGCTCCCAAATCAGCCACTAGCTGTTCCCCCCTCGCCTTTTTTTTTTTTTTTTTTTTTTTGTTCTAATCAAAATACAACTGCAACCGCCAAACAAAAAGCTGGTCAAGGTACAATGGACAGCACATAGACAGCTGAATGATCACCTCCTACCTAGAACTATTTTTTAATTGCAAGGAGGTCTCAGTACACAGCTGAGCATCTGCTCATTAGCACTACAGCACTACTTCTCCTACTGACATTTCCTACCCCTCCTCCTCTCCAATCTTTAACAACTAATCCGAAAGCACTTGCAAATTGCAAACTGTCTGTGACCCGTGGGGTTAGATTTCTATTGCGCATATTAATACATTTATTTCTAAAAGTTCTGTAAAAAATAATGAGCAATCCACACTCACTATGGCTTTTGTCCAAAATCCCTGAAATTTACTTTGAATGGCAGCTATTTGGTTTGTCTTGATTCCTTTCTGAAACATTATTATATATTGATAGCATACACAGCTTGTGGGTTTCCTCATTTCCAGTTTTATAATTCAATATAAAGAATTCAGCCCACACTGCTACACAGGCCAAAGCTCATTGTGTGAAAGCTGCAGCAATGGTATTTTATTGCAGGATAATGATAAATTGCCATAACTCTGTTATTTAGTTAGTAATAGGAAGAGGGAATGGGAATTGCCTGCATCATGAAATGCAGTGCATTTGCTTTAAGAGTCACAGTTCATCTGAAATCACGTATTTTGACTTGCCTTTTTTATCTTACATCCAAATACCGCAGTAGTTAAGAAAAGCCAAGTTAGTTTTCTTTACTACTGCTTAATTTTGTGATATATGTGCCCCATCACCATAGCAAATGAATGCTTTACATGAATTTCAAATCTTTCAACCTTCAGTTTCCCTCGATTAAAAAATAACTGTCAAGTAGAACAGATTATTATTATTATTTAATCTGAAAAAATATGCTTTTCAAGAAAAGCTCCATCAGACTTCCCAGGACTTTGTGAGCTCATGTCATGCATCAGTTCTGGAAGTTCACTTACAAACATTGCTTCTGTATGGCCATACAAGTAAACATGGACTTTGTACAGCCCTTGATAGAGTGCTCAATGACTGAAGCAGCACGGTGTGTTGCTGTGCCTTCATGTACAAGTCCCTCTTGTCTCATTATTTAAATTACTAGAAAACTAAAGAATACTATATAGATTAACATTAGATAAAGAGAATACGGTGAACTCAGTATTTGCCCTTTTCTATGTGAACTTGTATGACAGGCTTCAGAGCTGATGTTTTTATTAGGCAGATTTTTTACGTGGGTCTAGGTTAGCCAGCTCTGAAATCTCACCATCTGTTCAGAAGACACCAGCTTTAAATAGGAAAAGCTTTACTTAAACTTTTTCAGATGGTGAAGGAGAGTGCAATACCCTGTAGGCATGTATCGATGTCAAATTTTCTCGCTTCCAAAAATCCCTTTCAAGTCTAGATATAGGGTGAAACCAAAATATTAAAGATAGATTTAGAGCCTGTTTACTCAGGCACAGTAAGCAAACATGACTCTACGTAACTTTAAGTGGGTAAATTACATTATGTCTCACTTCCATCTGGAAATAATTAAAGCAGGCCTTGTTAATATAGCTGTAAGTTGATATTCTTTGTTATATATATCATATATCATATATATATATACATATATATATAAAATTAATTTATTTTTAAGGCAGTAAACTCTACAAAACGTAAACCTAGAAAAAGAGCCTAATTCCCTCCTATTAGCAAGAACACATGCATCGTCCTGGCCATCACCTCCAAACTCCCCAGCAGTGCTTACTGAGGTAGAGATCCCCACAGCAAGTCCACAAACCACTGGCCACAAAACTACTTCACCCTTGTGAAAGCCCCAAGTCAAAACTTCCTGGTTCTGAGCTAGAGTGCAAATATAACTAAAGAGTGCAAATATAACTAAAAGTTTATTTCATAGTCATTTCAATTTCTGTAAACACTGAAGTCTCAATATTTTATTAGATTGTTTACCTGCAAAAGGTGCATTTTGCTTATAAATACATTGAAAAATGGATGAAAGATAAAATGCATTTAAAAAAAAAAATAGAGAAACTGTAACTTGGCAACTGAACTTAAAAATGTTATAATTTAATCAGTAAGTAAAAGAAATATTTTATAACTAAAACCATAGAACAGGCTCTGTGTGTAGTATTTCAGTATTTCTTGGCCATCCTTTAAAGATCACAGCCACAAAAAGGCAGGATAGCTCAGTCATAATAAAAAACTAAGCTATCAGAAAACTTGTTCATTGTTTCAGAAATGAGCATTATATATAGAATGGCAGGATGATTATGATAGCAACACAATAAAATCTGTAGATATTAACTGGATTAGCACAAAAAAACAAAGGAGTTCTGTAACAGAAATAGTGTTTCTGATCTTTCTTTCTGGTGACAGCAACAGGACCTGAGGGACTGGCATTGAGCTGCATCAGGAGAGAGTCAGGTGGGTGACAGGGAGAGGTTTTTCACCACAGAGTGGATGAACACTGAAACAGGCTATCAAAGGCAGTGGTGACTACTGCAACTGCCACAGTTCAAGAAGCAATTAGATAACACTCTCAGACATAGAATCACCAAAAATTCATACCCTATGTGGAGCCAGGAATTTGACTCAAAGATCCTGTCAAACTCTTCCAACTCAGGGTATTCTGATTCTATTATTGCTGCCCTTGATAAGTGTCTAATCCTAGCCAATATTCTAACAATTCTCAGAACTGCAGAGATATTTCACCTCTGCAAAGACTGCAGGTTTCTGCTCATTAATTTTGGAAAGTGAAAGCAGAGTAGTGTGTGTTGACATAGAGATGACAGTGGCATCCTGGCTTGCATCAGAAATAGTGTTGCCAGCAGGAGTCGAGAAGTGATCATCCCTCTGTACTCAGCACAGCTAAGGCCATATCTCAAGTATTTTGTCCACTTTTGGGCCCCTCACTACAAGAAAGACATCAAGGCCCTGGGATACGTTCAGAGAAGGGCAACAAAGCTGGTGAGGAGTCTGGAGCACAAGTCTTATGAGGAGTTGGGGATGGTTCCTCCAGAAGCGGAGGCTCAGGGGAGTTTCTATCACTCCCTCTACCTGAAGGGAGATTGTCTCTTCTCATTTAACCATGTAACATATAACATTCTTCATGTCACAAGAGTGAATGGTGTCAGGTTGTCCAGGAGAAGTTCAGGTTGGGTGTTAGGAAAGACAGCTTCTCCAAAAGAGTGTTCAGGTGCTGCCCTGAGCGGTGGTGGAGTCACCATCTTTGGAGGTGTTCAAGAAATGCTTAAATGTTGTACTAAGGGATGTGGTTTAGTGGGAAGTATTGGTCACAGGTGTATGGTTGTACTGGATAATCTTGGAGGTCTTTTCCAACTTTGGTGATTCTATGATTCTATGAAATCCCAGGTAAATCAATTCTGATATAAAGTTCAAATACAAACTAAAGAATATGTAATGTATATTCACTGAGAAACTTATCACAGTATGTTAGGAAATAATTCCCACAGCTTTGTATGTGCCTAAGCCAAAAAGTACATTAAAAAGTGTAAGTACATCTTCCAAATCCTACAAATGAATGACTACAACTGAAATCTACATGCATCATCCAGTTTGCCCTGTGCCATTCGAATCAAAGCCCTTCAACAGGAATCAGCAGTTGGAAGAAAGCTAGTTTCCTTTTTTACTCAGTCATCTAATTGGTGTCTAAGTGGCTCAGACTGCAAACTGGAAGGCTTAAACAAGTTGCACACAGCTGCCTTCCTTTGCCTGCTAGGATAGCCTTCATATTTCCTGACATTTCAGATTTCATACAGTGACCAGAAGCCTCATAAAACTGTCTCCTGCTTTATGCTCCCATCCGTTTTCACAGTGCCATGCAGTCAGTTCTCTCACAACAACCTACTAATGTTAATTTCCCCAGCAAACAGATCTGTCTTCTGCTGTCTCCTGCATCAGTCATATTTCAGCCAGTGGCTGCAGCAATATGCAGAACACAGTCATGACATATGTAGCATCACCCTTGCCATGTATTCACTACAACACTGGAAAAGAACATACTAGAAAAATCTAATTCAGGCTTGAAATCTTTAATCAGATACATGAGTTCACTGCAAGATTAAGTGCCTTTGTGTTTTAGAAAAATAATGTCATTATTAGGGATTTCCAAAAAAGTTATCATACTTCTTGTTCTCCTCAGTGTGTTCCTTCAGTAAGCAAACACTTTACAAGACCTTATTTTCATGAACATGCATAGTCTCTACTAGCATTTGGAATGATGAATACCTATATGCATATATTATATATTTTTTTCAAATATCAGTAATAGCAATATTTAAATTAAATGTAACAAATAATTCAGTTTCATCATTTCTCATTCACTGTAATTGGACCAACAAGTTCTAGTTTTACTCTTGTTTACTCTTTCTGCATAATCCTACAACTTCGCCTGCAGCTGGGAGACATTCTGCTGAACACTTTTGGCCTCCAGCTGTGAACTGCATTTGAGAAATATTGTCAGAGACATTGAAACATCTGCTGTGAGCTGGGGCGGGACCACACAATCACAGAATCATTTAGACTAAAAATCCAGGATTTTTGTTCTCCAAGGGTAAAATCAAATATAAAATCTATTTCTTACTTACTTCATGAAAGATATAAAAAATCCAATTCTGTACTCAAAGAGAAAGAAATATTGGCCTGTGTTCACAAATTAGAGACAGTGAGATGTCTATCACATTTCTTGTTTTGAAAGCTGTATTTGCTCCTGCTGCAGGTTTGCTAGCTCTTCATATGCCATGAATAGAAAGGCTTTTCATTTAGGTGCAAAGTAAATGCTTCCCTGTTGACTTTATATGTAATAATTTCATAATTTCATTCATAAACAATTTTGGTGGAGCTGAAAAGAAGGAGCACCTGTATTTTCTTATCAAGTTCCAAACTACGTATCCACAGTGACACCCTGAGAATGAGCATAGGGTATTCTCTTATCTTTGCAATTCAGAACAGCTTTTGTAGTCCTACATGGAACAAAATATTTTATCAATAATTTAAATAACTAAGTCTGCTGAGCATTAGCTTACAACTGAAAGTAAATAAGAATTGAAGCTTTCTAAAATTGATTAACACTGTATTAGCAACAGGATACCATTCTATTATTTCTTTACTTTTGCTTTACTTTAAGTGTAAGATACCATGATGAACTGTGATGGATGAGCTCCAGGTCTTAGAAATGTAACAGTGACAAAGTATACACCTATCACTCCCTGTAGAAAGCTGTCAGATCGTAACTACATGTTAGCACTGACCAGTACTAAGCAGGAATAACTGTTCCCAAAGTCATTCCTCTCTTCATAAGAGCAATTAAATATATATATATACATGCAGAATTTGTCCCAGTGTGCTCTAAAGCATGAACAATCATGCATAGCAGTAAATTCCTATAATGCTTGAGGAATATGGCACACTGACAGACTCAGCCTTATTGACAGAATTAAAAAGTTCACAACTAACAAAACAGCTATCTCAAAAACAGAGTCAAGGATGAAATATTTTGTCATCACATACAAAAAAACAAAAACAAAAAAAGCAACAACACCAAAAAATGAACAGGACTGCGAGCAAGAGAAATACATCACAAAAGTACAGAAGAAAAAAATTTGGAATCCAAAGGATAAGCACTGAAATAAAATATAATGAAACACTGCAGTGCAGGGATAAGGAACTTAGTACTAGGCTAGCCTGCTATGGGGACAGGGAACTAAGGCAGGGTTTTCCTCTTTGCCAGCATTTTCTTTAGCTTGGTGATAGCACCAAGAACAAGGAAGACATATGTAAAAATTCAAGTGAATGAGCATGAATCAAGGAGGCCAAACAACACACATTTTTCATCCCTATGAATTTTTACCCATCTACTGAAGTGTGCCCCTTTCCAGTATTCATTTTCTTATGGTCCTGACAAAACAGACAAACAAAACAAACAAACAAAAAACAAACAAACAAACAAACAAAAAAACAACAAACAGCTGTTAAAGAACAATATTGTGTCAGTGTTCTGTGCTCAGAACATTTTAATCAGTTGCAGAAATGAAGCTACCTTGAAAATTGTCCTTCGTATCAATGAAAAAATAATGAATTATTTGCCTACAAGCTCTCTGGAAAGTGTGCCTACTTCTTGCTCTTCTGATCAGCAGTTGAAAGGTAAGTTCTCAGACAGGACTCTACTGCCAGTCCCTCACAACTTCTCAACACTTCTCTGGACTTCCCTTCTACACAGGGATTTTAAATATATTCCTTTCTAAAAAATCAAAGTGGAAAAAAAAAAAAAAAAAAAAGTAAAAAAAAAGTTGTACTGCTGGAAAGGAAAGAGAGGGACTGTGATGCTGAAAGTGAATAATCAATGGCTTGCCATTTAATTGGTGCTGGTAACAAGCAGAGCACATGAGGGGTCAATAATGAAGCCAGTATTGTTCAATATCTTCATTGACAACCTGGATGATAAGACAAGGCACATCCTCAGCAAATATAAAGGTGAAACTAATTAGGCAGAGTGTTTGACATGTTGAATGTCAGAGTTCAACCCAAACAGACTTCAACAAACCCGAGAACTGAGTCAACATAAACATCCTCAACAAAAGGACAAAATTCTATACCTACAGTGGGATAATCACATGCATCAGCGGTTGTTGGGAAGTAACTGGGTAGTACACCCTGTAGAAAAGGACTCAGAACAAAGGCCACAGCAAAAATGAGTCAAAACTGAGCTCTCATAAAACAGTCAAAGCAAACCTCAGCTGCACCAGGAGCAATGTGGACAGTAGACTGAATGATGCCCTTACTCTCTGCACAGCTAGGGGGAGGCTGCATCTGAAATAATGTGTGCACCTTCACTTTTCCAAGTTCAATAGGGATTCTTAGAAATAAGAATGGGTTCAAAAGAGGACAGGGATGATCCTGTGATCTAGAAGTTGAGGCTATTCAGTTCAACAAAGAAGAGGGTAATGGCTCACTTAATAGAAAACTACATCTGTTTGCAGTACTGGCAGACAATATAAGAGTGAGTTACCACAAATAGTTGCTTTAAAAGTTCAGTTTTTATACTAAGGAGAATATGCTCACAGAGAGAGTGGTGCAGCTCTGAACCAGGTCATGCAGAGATGCTCTTGAATCTCCACCCTTGAAGGTTTTCAGGTTTTCAAGACTTGACTAGCTAACACTACAGCTGACTCTGGTTCTTGTGCTGGAAACAGTCCCACTCGAGGCAGTAGTCTGAATTAGATGACCTCCAGAGGTCTCTTCCCATTAACATTTCCATCATTTGATAGTCACTGTGACATACACACAGTTGGCATATGGCAGAAATATTTAATCTATAAATTATTCAGTCTGAAGAAGAGCCCCAAAGGTCTGTATTTCAAAACAGTATTTTGAGAAACATAGCATACATGCTCTGACTGCACTCTGGGAATGGCACGGAGAAGCAAATAGGACAGAAGGGGAAAGTGTAATAAAGGAGGGAAGACCAGGCTGTCTGGGTTGAAAGTGTGTGGATCTCTAGGAAAATAAATAGTAAAGAAATAACGGAAGGTTGGGGAAAATATAAGATATAAGATGAGAAACCAGCTGGAAGAGTTGTAAGTGTTGACAAAAGCAGATGGGAGGAAACCTCTGGAGGTTCTTCTTGCTCATGAAGATTCAGTCTAAGATGAACAGATGAACACTTATATTTGGCATTAAGTGAAAGACTTTCTAAATAAAAGTACAGATTTTTTCTATATAGCTCTAAGCAGAGTTCAAGATTCCTGTGTTTCACTAATTTTCTCTAAGCAAAGATTTATGTGAAGTAAAGTAAAACACAGTATCTGTGAGGGACTTCCAGAGGTTTAAGAGACTGATAGAAAAAGTACCTTTTGTGGCACACATGGAAGCTGGTGCTTAAAGACAGGACTGTGGTCATAATCAGTGAATCAACAGTGTTCAAAAAAAGACAAACAAAAGGGCAAGGAGAAACCAACACATAATCAGTGTGTCCAAAACAGCTACTGGAAAAACAATTTTTACGTTTTGTCAGAAATGTAAATCAACAGACACTGATGCAGAATTAATTAAGAGCTAGTGCTGACTGCTAAATTACTTCATTCCAAGCTACTAATTGATCAGCAAGAATTTCTGAGTAAGTTAATTAAAGAGAAAGAGTTCGTTTTGGCTATTAAAACCAAGCCCTCAGGAAAGGCCATAGGTTCTAATGTATCCCACTGAATGCTTTGCATACGAGACAGTCCAATTTAACTGAAATAAAGTTTACTCCACTCAAATCTCTGTAGAAGACTCTTTTTCCAAACTTGAAGGAAATCTGACTTTTAAACATGGCAAAGAAATAGTTTTAGTGCAATTCTACTATCTACAAATTTTGGAGTGTACACTTAAAGACAGAATAAGATCTGCAGAAATTTTGTCTATTTTTTTTTTTTTCCCACCTAGTATGTCATCAAACTTCAGCTTTTCAAATTGCTTCTGGCAAACAAGATTTAAGTACTGTGGAGAAATTTAACACAAATGTCCCCAAAATGTCCCCCACAAATGTCCCCTGCAGTTTTCAGTTTTCTATAAAGTAGAAATAAAATCAACAAATTTGATTTCTATTTTTCTTCTAGTTGGATTCATCTGACCTCACAGGTATTCTTATGGCAGAGCACCATGTTCACTACCATCTCTTCACACTGTAGTCTTTTCTATCTCTTCTCTGTAAGATGATTTTACAAAGTAAAATCCATAGCAGCTATGGATGAGGTGAGAAATTCTAAGGCCTAAGTTAACGGATATCTCTGCTGTATCCAATGATTTTCAATTTGTCCTCACTCTTTACTACTGAAGGATTTTTCAGAATGTCACAGTAGATCTTTTATAACTGTCCCTTTTGTTCAGCAAGCAGCTTTAGAATCACTGATTCATTAAAGTTATTAAAGACCACTAAGATAATCTTGTTCAACTATCAACCTATCACCACTATGCTTACTAAAACAAGTCACATCTATGCGTGCCTTTGAAATCTCCAGGGATGGTGACAAGCTAGCACCAAAGTTCCAATTTAAACTTTTCTTCATTAGCTCAGAATTAGATCACAGATTGAGAAATGTAAATGTTTTGCTAATTTAAAAACTCAATTTTAGAATTTCAACTCAAAATGACAATAACTGCTCACAACCACGTTTACACAGAAGTTTTGAAAACTGGGGGAACGCATCTTGCAAACCAGTTGCTCTTGTGAGCTGAAGTATGTGTATATATGGGACTCAAGATCATAAGTTCCTAGTAGTTTTGGCTTCAGCCCAGACATACATCTACAAAAACAGATCCAAATGATGAAGAATCAAATATGAATTGAATTAAAAAAAAAAAAAAGCTGTAGTAATTAGATTCAGGGGTTGAGTTGAACTGACATTAGATATGGATTCTAATTTAAATGGCATTTACTCCTTTCTGAATCCAAATGTTTCACTGTCAATTCAAACCAATTAGTACTGTCTGGCTCTAAATGCTGCCCTTTTCCTCCTCTCCCTCCATCATACACACTTTCATCATTTCATACTGATCTAACAACTCATCAGTCAAAAAACTGTGCTTAACAATTCAACAAAAGCATAGGGTAGAGATCTTTTTTACTGCCTGGTCTTCTTAGCCCAATGTGCAATACAGCATATTTGTCCATAACAAACACTGTTTAAATACTTCCCTCAAAGTGATCATAAATGATATAGATAATATTAAAAAATAAAAAGAGAAGCAAATGCTTCTGCAACACAGTCACATAGCACAAAGGCCTTTGCATTTGTTATTATTTTTAGATCTACATTCTCATGCCTTCCAATGTCTGGTACAAAGAACCAGAAATGGTAGCAGCACATTATTATCTTATTCTGAGGTTGTTCCAGTGCAGGTTTGCATATGACAGAGAACTTTTATTATCTCTCTTAAGGATGCTAAAGAGAACAGCTGTCTTCCGCATACCAAACCCATCAGTGCTCCCTGTCTGAAAAGAGTCAGTGAAAACTGACAACTTGTCGAACTAATCATATTGCTTGTGATTTTGCTGTCATCTGATGTATTCTCACCAAGGGAACTTCTCATCTGTTTCTCCAGAAATGATAAGTCTTTTGCCAGCATTCGTACCAGAAATGTGCAACCAACTCATCTTGGCAATGACTCTTTTGATTCCATTTCTCATTATTTTGCCTTGTCTCTCCTGCATTTTAACAGTCTTACAAAAAAAAAAAAAAAAAAAAAAAAAAAAAAAAAAAAAAAGCTAATTGTTGGCTGACAAATCTCCATTTGTGTACTTGCAATTTCTGTACCATTTCCTTACTTTCATATTACCCTGTAGGTAAATGCTTAATCTACAGTGAATTTTGCAGAGGGAAAGCTACTCAGCTTTTTTTGTCATTTGGCAGTTTCTCTAACTTTCCACATCTGTGCAATAACACCAGGTAATGCAGATAACATCAGGATATCTAAAATACTCCACATCTTTCTCTCATAACCTGTAAAAAATAATGAAAAGGTAAAAAGATTTCTCTTAAATTAAAAATTGGAGTATCTTCAATTTTTATTTTTTTTTTAATTCCATGATCCAGTTTTTAATGAGATAATAATAAATTAAATGGATCTTCCTGATACTTTAAAAATAGTAAGTCCTCTGTATTTGCACTGTTATGTTCTATAATTTATGGAAAGACCAGTTAATTTCATTTAAACATATACTGATATTTGTTAGCTGAAGATTTAACTCAGTAACTGTGTCCCTATAGCGCGATAACACAAACAATAACAAATCAAGCTTTAATAAAGGCATATTCTCAAGCACAAGCACTACACAGTGTTTTAGTCACCAAGCAGATGTGTCTCAACGGTGATGCCAATTAAGTGGCAATGTAAACCTTACTGCTTTAATTAAACACAAGAATTTACAAAGGACCTCCAGTGAGACTTGCATCTCTCAGAGTGGCTTTCTAAAAAGAAACTTGTGAATGAAGTACTTTTGGATGCTTCCCAGAATGTCCCCAAGTTAACATATCCCCTTTTCATCAGAATCATTTGAAATGCAAAGATCCACCCCAAAAAGAGAAGTCAGCACAGGCTGTCTGCTGTTCAATACTTCCATCTTAACTCTTTTGCTCTTCTGGATAGGATAGCACAGTTCGTCACTTAAGGTAAAAGAGCATTTCTCCTCAGGTTCCTACTCAGATCTATCATTCCTTCAAGGAGTTCTATCATTATCCCAGGAAGGGGCTCTCCTGCAGAGAACCCATGGACTGTATGTGCTTTTTGTACTCACTCCAATGAGACAAGTACCATCTAGCTGGGTTTAACACAGTCATTTTCACTGAGAACCTGTAATTATCTTCCAGAGACACTTCAGACCGTTTAACGGATTTAACGAAAGGCCAGACTCTCACTGGCACAAAATGACAAATCACATCCAGCTAGGGGAATATCTCGTCAGAGCCGATTCACATAAAGACAGCGCATTTAATGGCATTTGCACAGTATTGCAGTTTAATGTCCTTCTGCGACTCAAGCTCCATACACAAGTATTCCACTTATTTAATCACTTTTACTCTATTCACTCCTTTAATATACAGCTAGACGTCCTAAGCAAGTCTGATTATTTTCTCATAACACTCTAGGAACTTTGCTGCTCTGGACTCAATGGACTGCTTTTAAGATCAGCAATGAGAACAGGAGCTGAGAGATGAAGTTTATATTAGGTGATAAATATTTATCAGGATTGTCTTTATTAATATACCATCACAACAATAATTTCAAGAGCACACAACAATGTATTCTTTGTTTTATAATGTGCAGCAGAGTCACAGAATCACCAAGGTTGGAAAAGATCTCCAAAATCATCCAGTCCAACCATCCACCTATCACTAATATTTCCAAATAAATCACATCCCTTAGCACAATATTGAAATGTTTTATGAACACTGCCAGGTACAGTAAGTCCATTACCTCCCTGGGAGGCCCAAGTTTTCTTAACGTCCAACCTTAAGGCCATTCCCTTTAGTCCTATCCCTTGTAACATGGGAGAAGAGGCTGACCCCAATCTAGCCACAACCTCCTTTCAGGCAGTTATAGAGAGCAATAAGTACTCCCCTGAGCCTCCTCCAGCCTGAGCAATCCCAATTCGTTCAGTTGCCCCACATAAGGCCTGAGATCCAGACACCTTACAGCTTTGTTGCCCTTCTCTGGAGACACTCCAGGGCGTCAGTATCTTTGTTGCAGTGAGAGGCCCGAAACTGAATGCAGTACTTGAGGTGCAACCTCACCAGTGCTACATACAGAGGGATTATCATTTCTAGAACTATAGTAATTTTTTTAATAGTTAAGCACAGTATAATTTCCTATAGCAGAGTTTGTCTTCATTGGCTTCATCAAGTTACTGAAGAGTCTGGTCTCACAAAAAATAAGGAAAAAAAAAAAAAAAGAAAAAGAAAAAAGTATTTTTCCTTAGGGGGAAAAAAAAAAAAAATCACTTCAGCAGGGAGATAATAATTCACACACCATTAACTTCTCCAGCTAGCACCTATTCAGGCTAAAAAATAAGACCAAAGCAATAACACAGGTTTAGAAGATAGAAAATGAGTATTTACTTAGCATAGCACTGCAAGCCTCTCTAGACCTGAAAAAATCAAACATGGTTCTCTAGTCTTTGCAATCATCCCTGTCCTCAGAAAATTTCTTGAAGGGTCCTAGGAGTGAAAGACACTTAGATGTACTTTCTCATCTGCACTGTTCCTACAAAAACTCCCTTGTATGAACACACCAAGATGTAGTAGAAACTTGAATCACTGCCTCATCTTTTAGCCTACAATACTGCCCCATCATTTTTTTCCCCTTCTTTACTTATAGTCTGTTAGTAGAGTACAGAGCAGATAAAAGGGGGAGAAGGAGGGAAACAGAAAAAGTAAGATCAAGATTCATCTGACTGGAAGTCTACAGCAGAGTCAGTCCAGTCTTTCTCTGATCTACCGGTAGGTGTCTAAAGTGGACCAAATGAATTGTGAAAGCACCATGGAAATGTCTATTTCTCTCTACAACTTGCAGTTTGTTTAAATATCTGGCTTACATGCTGACATCTGTATCACAGAAAACAGAATTTATTTACATGAAAGTGTGATCAAGCAATCCAAATTTTCCAAAGGAAATTATCATATGTGCTTTAATCTCTTAACCCTAGCAAGAAGGGTTATTCAGCTAACAATTTGTAAGGAAAAAACTGAAGCACAAATTCTGCCATGTGAGCATGAAACCAAGAATTAAACTACAACACACTCATGTTCATAGTTACTAACTCATTGAATCATAGAATCCTAGAATGGTTTGTGCTGGGACAGACTTTAGAGATCATCTAGTCTGACTGCCCTGCCATGGGCAGGGACACCTTCCATTAGATCACAATGTTCAAAGCTCTGTCAATTCTGACCTCAAAGTTGTGGATGCTAGATGGAGCATCCACAACTTCTCTTTTTCCAGTATCACATCACTCTAATAGCATAAATTTTCTTCCTCACATCTCATCTCAATCTGCCCTCTTTCAAATTAAAACCATTACCCCTGGTACTGTCACTATAGGTCTTAGCAAAAATGTCCTTCTGTTACAATGAAACAAATTACATCAAGGCAGGATTTGTGAGCAGAAACGCCTCAGCATGATGTAATGACTTCTTCTGCAATATTCCAGAAAACCTGAAATTGATAATCTCCATTGTATAAGCATCAAATGTAAAATGGACATAAGCATCATTAGCATCTTCACTGACAAATTTTGGTGATTTGCTTCTCCAAAATACGGTTAATTCACTTTTATATTTTAAGTTTTTCCAACAGGTTTAACTACAGCTCTGAACCAAGCAAAACCTTTTGTTTTTCTGAATTTAGAAAAAATAATCCAAGGATCAAGACTGAATAATTATTTCTGCTGACAACACAGTCTCCCTTGAGGGACCAATATGCCCACTGTTATGAAATATCAAGTCATAGTAACATTTATCTGTATGAGCTGAAGTCTCAAAGCATCAGTCCTCACTTCAGAAATCAATAAAACACTATGATGCTTAATATTTTATTGCTTCTTCGACTGCCTTTCTGAGCTTTTACTGAGTTATTAGCTTTTAGTAAGTCACAAGATCCACACGAGACGAGATAGGATTTAAAGCAGTATTTCAGTCTCCGTTGCCACATCTTTGTTATAACATGTAATGGAGAGGAATTTAAGGGTCCTGCCTAGTACATGGCAAATTAGGATTGGAATCTTTACCTCTTCAAAATATGTCTACCAGAAGAAAGCTCTCTGGCTGTCTGATGGCTGCCATTAAAGGGTCAAAAATAATTAATGTGCTAGAGGCTCTCTTACTGCTGAAGTTAATGAGATTTACTGTTCTGACAATTAAGAGCTCTCGTGTCACCTATTTTGTCTCTTTTCATGACAACTTTACGTTTTGGACTGTATATATTAAGTTAGACTTAGCCTTATCAAATTATGATGACCTATGCGAAAAAACAAAAACAAACAAAAAAAAAACATATCTTATAGGCAATGTATAAAGCTGAGTTTCTTTCTCAATTCCTGACTGAGAAACAGTAATACAGAGAAAATTCTATGCCAACACAAATAAATCCTTTCATCCTCTTACATTAAGGAGCTATATCAGTCAGGTAAATCAGCTTGCTATATGCCTCCTTTTTTTCTGATGTAGAAAAAATAGTTTGTAGGGTGCTGGTTTGCTAATGCCATATTTTCAACTGTGATCTGCTGTTCACCCATCCTGTTCAGCAGTCTTCAGGTTAAGTTTCATAGCTGCTAATCCACAGGTAAACACTACCCCACAGTTTTCTCTTCCACGTTACATGTGAAATTACTTTACAGTCTATTCTCACCCATTTTTTGACTCAAGCCAACATCTTTAAAATTTATGGATACAGCCCTGAGTCTGTTTTCTTCTCAAATCCAGAATCCCAAACCTAATCATAAAAGATTTATACCTGTAGTGAAAAGTCAATAGGAAAAAAATAAAAAAATAAAAAAATCATTTACTGATCAATTATAAAAGACAGAAGATGGGGATCAAGAGAACTATGAACACAGTAGAAATTGATTACTTTGTCAATGTTCTCTTCTTTTTATTTCATCTTTTTGATCTTGCCTATTTCAAGTCTCATCTGGCTTTCCTTGAGCACAAATTAAAACTTGCTTCTGCCTGAATCCACCTCAGATGTTTTTATGCTCTTACAGTTTCTTCTTGTTTTCAGCCTATGTTTCTGGCTTCTCATTTATGTATCTTCTCTTCATTTGCAGCAGTTTGCAGACCCATGAGACGCATTTTGGTTGTACTTAAATGGACACTGATATATAAAAATCATTGTTGTGTACAGCTCAGGTGCTCTTGTCATTTTGCCATGGAATTCTTTGTTTGCAGAGATCCAGTGCTAACAAACTAAATATATTGTGTTGCTTTTATAAAAAAGACTACAGATTAAATTCCATTATAGAACCAAAGGACACAGTATGATATTTCACTGAAATTTCTTTAATTAGCATCTTAAGGTTGTTGCAATTGTCTGCATACACTCCATTCTTTTAATGACAGTGCTTCTCCTTGACTCCCATGAAGAGAAGGTAAACAAATTACCTGAAGGTCTGCAGTATTGTTATAAAGACCAAGATTTATTGTTATAAAAACCAAGATTTTTGCTTTAATTATTCATCATTCAAGGTTTTCACTTTTATATAATTTTGTAAAAAGCAAATTGTTGCAGTGAGAGCAACTTCATTTTTTTCTTAAATCAATTAGCAGATTGTGGCATTAAGGACTTTCAGTAACCACACAAATTATTCAATGTCATTTTCACAGGACTGAAAAGTATTGTTCTGCTTCTACAACACATTATTTTATAAGCTTATACTAAACACAGGAAAAAAAAAATAAAACCAAAAACATGCCCACATTTAGAGGAATGTGACATTTCTCCCCCCTTATTCCTTAAATAAAAAGAAACATACAAATGATATTAACATCATTTTCCCCCATATTAATTCTGTAAAGCTATTTTGAGCAACATAAAAACTACAAATGGTGCAGGGTAGAAATGTATGTTCAGGCTGGAGAATATCCACTTATGTGTGTATTAAGTGAAACTACCACAGTGTGTTATCAGTGCCAGGAGGTGCAAGGAAGAAAGGTAAATAAGAAAGAAAAGCAGGGAGAAAACCAATAGAAACAACAGACAAACAAACAAACAAAAAGTCTAACAATACTAATTTTGCTCCTTTTTTACATGGAGATTAATTCTACCTCCCTCTTCCATCCAAACAAGATTGATGCCATGATAACCCTTAGGCTAATTTGGGGACAATCTGACCAACCTACAAGTGCCACAGTGCAGCACTGTGCATCTAGCTCTCAGGAAAAAACTTTGACATAGGAAACACAGCCTGGCTAACAGGGAAAAGGACATCAAAATGTCAGCTAATTTACAACTCATCTATTACTCATTAAGCTTGTCCTTTGCACACTGTTTTGGTTGGCTTTTTTGTTTTTTATTTAGTGGATAGAAGAAAAATAAATAAATAAATATCACCTTTGTCTGAGGACACACAAAATTAGCATGGCTGCAATTTGTTTTTTGGCTCCCACAGTGTGCCCTGGAGAGCAAATCCCCATGGCCTGCCACAGCAGTCAATTAGTGTATTGCAGTTCAGCCTTCTCTGATTTCCTTCATCCCTGCTGTTGCTATACGGCCCATGTCACATTCAAAGAACTTGATTTGTTATTCGCTAATTTTCTTACATGCAAGCAAATTCAGAAAAAATAAATAATTAAAATAAATAAATAAATAAACACAGCACAGTTGCTGATGTGCAAGTGGAAGTGCAGGTTTTCATCCCTTCCAATTCAAATAGCTGAAACCCTGCTGAATACTACTTGCTTGTGTTTCTGTGTACGTTTTGCTGTCTGGTTACCTTTGCACACTAAAACATCTGTTCAATATGCTTCACTGCACTTCCCAGACAGTGACAAAAATAAATGTCAGAGAAGAACTGAAAAATCAAAATACTCAGCTGGATTTAGCCCTCTTTCTTAAATGATAACACATGCCACAGGTAGTACCAGTGCTTTACAACATACACAATGGCTCCACGTACATACTCAGTTAATATGCATTTGCAGATTGCTACAGTATTTATTACATGAGGATAAACTCATCATGCTTTAGGATCAGAACCGCCTACTACAAGGCAGTTTAAGTCAAACTTCCAAGACAGATGATTCTGAAGGAAGAGCAGCATCTGGTGATAAATGCCTAAGAGTATGAAGAGCTTGAATTCTATTCTCTAATTAAAAATGTGAATATTAGTGAAGGAATTTAAAAGGTTTGTTAAGATTTACTCTGCTACAGAAAATGAATTGAACTGAAGGGAATTAATGAGCATCACAGGCAGTGCCAGTTTCCCAAGAGATACAGAGGAAGTCTGCGTTCCTATCTTAGACTAAACAACTTCCTTTTATAAAGTTGAATTTAAACAAAACAAATCACATGATGTGGTTTGTTTGGTTTTTTTTTGTTTGTTTGTTTTGTTGTTGTTGTTGTTGTTTCTTTGTTTTTTGGTGTTGCTTTTTTTTTTTTTTTTCTTTCCATTTTGTATTCAGCATTTAATAAGTAATAAAAACATGTCCCTAAAAACAACTATGAAAACAAACTCATTGTGGTATGACTTGTGTTGGGGGATTACACTTCCTTACACGCAGCTCCAAAATGTATTGCAAAGACAATATACATATAAATATACATCATGCAATCCACTCAGACTCCATCACAAAGCAATGCTCCAACAGAAGCACAGGTACTGACACTATTGGCATATCAGTCTTCATTTGTAACACCTACAAAAAATTGGTAAGAACTGTAATCTTGTCAGTTTATCTAGGACCTTCAATATGTTGTAGGCTGCTGTGAAACAGCTACTGACAGAACTGCTAACAGGTCTAAGAAAACATTTCCAGACATTTAGACATTTTTCAAACAATCATCAAGCCATTGCCTATGGAGTTTACTTGCTAATCACAACTGTTTCCTGTTGGCTTTTGCTGTAGTGCTCCATTTTTATCATAACCACTAGAACTGTAGATAAAATTGCCTATAAAGATAACAGAGCATATATTTTTAGTCTATTTTTGTGAAAAGCAGAATATTACAACAGTTCTTACTACACTGCAATGAAGTTCATCTGCAATACCTTTTAATCTTTGTATTTGTACATCTCTTTATGTAGACAGTAGTATTTTCTGATACTTACTATTATTATTAATAAGTGACATATTAGATTAGCTAGACCACTATCAAATATTTTAATTCATAGCATAGGAAACTTTCACATATGCCCCAGTTGCTCTGGCACGTGTTGGTACAAATAACACCCCATTAAAATACCCTGCTTAAGGGAACAAAAATCTGTTTCCATCAGCACTAATCACCTTCCACACACACTCGCCATTCCTCATCCAAACACATCAAAAAGATACTGGAAACCTCTGTGGAGTTCAGATGCAATTTGAGAAGACAGAAGTTTATTCTTAAGTGGTAAGATCAATCATACAGCTATCTACTACCATAAATTTAATTCAATGTAACAGAACACAATTCTGTCATTTCCAGGCTGAGAAATGGTAGCCAGTAAAGAAGCAATTAGCAGTATAATATTTTTGTGAATGTGTTAAATATCAGACAGTACAGAAACAAGTATGAACTGATCGTCTGAATGTTTTGAAGCCACTGTGAAAATACCTTCTCTTGAAAACATGCACTAGTAGCATGTAAGCAGTAATGATGTCCAAGACACTGCACAGGAGTAACCTGACACAGAGATCTCAATAGAACTGCAGGAAGATAAGCTCCCCTGCTGAACTGAACATAACACACAGCTAAATAATAAATCAGAGCATGTAGACAAGCATCCTTCCAGTGCATAGCTTGTTCCCACTATTCTGCCACTTCATGCCCCTTCTACAAATTGGAATGCAAGGTCAGTGGCTGACCCAGCTGTGATTTCAATTGGAACCTCCCTAAAGAAGTCTTAACAGAAATATTTCATTTAAACAGCATTACCAAGATTTTAACTAATACTCTAAAAGGCTATACAAAGCAAAACTAAATGCTGAGCAAAAGGAAAAATAAAAATCATATTTGTGTGGCTTTCATTAAGAGAAAAGCTAAGCTGATGCAAACCTCCACAGCTCCAAGGAGTTTTGACTGATCTTTTGTTTAAAAACCCTATTCATGGTGGAGGGATTGGAGCCATATGATCTTTGAGGTCTCTTCCAATCCAAATCATTCTACAACTGCATTCTCCACTATCTCAGCTGTAGTCAGCTACTGTCTGTAGCCTGGATTTAGAAAATAACACAAAATAAAATAATAAGATGTATATTAAAAATTAGAAATTATACAGAAAAATCAGAAGGTATAAAAATAATAATTGATAAAATTATTCCACTTAGATTTATACTTTGTGGATGAAAGTCAGTGCTCTGTATTTCCTCTACACACACGTTTATACATGACATTTTTGAAGTTTTAGTACACATAAGGAGAGCATATTTAGATATGCTGCCATCTATTTTAAGTGGTCAAAACCCACAGAATGTTTCAGTACATGAGAAACTCTCAAAAATGCAACATGTCATGGACTGCTTCTTTGACTTCTATTCTCTTTCATTGCTCATGCAAGGATCAACCCCATAACGTTCTTCAGTGATTAGGTCTCCTGGTCCAGAGCTTACCTGGTGGGGAGTCTGGCATGCCAGTGACACTATGAGAGGAGGAGAGGAGAGGAGAGGAGAGGAGAGGAGAGGAGAGGAGAGGAGAGGAGAGGAGAGGAGAGGAGAGGAGGAGGAGAGGAGAGGAGAGGAGAGGAGAGGAGAGGAGAGGAGAGGAGAGGAGAGGAGAGGAGAGGAGAGGAGAGGAGAGGAGAGGAGAGGAGAGGAGAGGAGAGGAGAGGAGAGGAGAGAGGAGAGGAGAGGAGAGGAGAGGAGAGGAGAGGAGAGGAGAGGAGAGGAGAGGAGAGGAGAGGAGAGGAGAGGAGAGGAGAGGAGAGGAGAGGAGAGGAGAGGAGAGGAGAGGAGAGGAGAGGAGAGGAGAGGAAAGGAAAGGAAAGGAAAGGAAAGGAAAGGAAAGGAAAGGAAAGGAAAGGAAAGGAAAGGAAAGGAAAGGAAAGGAAAGGAAAGGAAAGGAAAGGAAAGGAAAGGAAAGGAAAGGAAAGGAAAGGAAAGGAAAGGAAAGGAAAGGAAAGGAAAGGAAAGGAAAGGAAAGGAAAGGAAAGGAAAGGAAAGGAAAGGAAAGGAAAGGAAAGGAAAGGAAAGGAAAGGAAAGGAAAGGAAAGGAAAGGAAAGGAAAGGAAAGGAAAGGAAAGGAAAGGAAAGGAAAGGAAAGGAAAGGAAAGGAAAGGAAAGGAAAGGAAAGGAAAGGAAAGGAAAGGAAAGGAAAGGAAAAGGAAAGGAAAGGAAAGGAAAGGAAAGGAAAGGAAAGGAAAGGAAAGGAAAGGAAAGGAAGATAACAAAACAAACGGGGACTGCTCACTGCCTGCTCAGCAACAAGAGCATTACAGCCGCCCACTCTTGCACCATCCTCCCAAACACACACAACAAAAACAAAATCATTGCTCCACAGTGCTCTGACTCAGAAAGGGTACTCAGGGAATAACTGCTGAATTTAGCAGCAGAGGCTGTCTGTTTAGTACTTTACAGTGGACTGAGCATTAATGAGTCACTGCTGTTGTAGCACAAACCAGTGTTGAGAAGAAGCCTGGCCATAACCAGTATGTGAGAGAAAATTGAAACCGAAGGGTTATGTAAGGGTTTTCTATACAGGAGGGCAAGACCTTAAGCATCATACCATCATCAGTGATCTCTTTGGTTTTGGCAAGCGCTCCCTGATAACTCTTTGCAGGGGGCAAAAAAATCCCTTTTGTAATGAAGTTGAAATGTGCTGAGATTTGTACTATGTCACACTGGCAAAACACTTGAGGAAATACTCTCAGAATACAACCACTGATACATTTCAGGTTTGTTAACTACAACTTTAAAAAAGTGCAGCATTTGAGGTGAGGTGATGTAATGAAAACGCTATAGAACAGTTCCTCCTTTGCATGGCCCACTCACTGTTGTGCTGGCTACATTACTAGGGGATAGGAACTCAGAGCTTTTGACTCTTCTTCACACGGCCTTCTCAAGTAAGTCCACCACATCACAGAAACATTTTTCACTGTACTAATTCAATATGGCACAAACCAAGAACTTTGTATCTTTGGTCTGGAGTTAATTTCAGAATTCATTAAGTCAATAAGGTTATTTTGTATTAAGGGGGCTATCAAGGACCCCAATTCAAGGGAAAGTGCAAATTCTGCTTTGTTTTGTTCTACTGTTTAAAAGGAAAAGAAACATCAAATTATTTCATCACTTACTTTAGCACTCAACTTGTCACGTGAAAACTAGCAATATATGAACAATTAGGTCTGCCATAATTATACCTGTCATATTTTCACAGAACAAAATTTATTGCCTAAGGTTAGTTTTAATTACAATCAAGTGGGGAGTGACTGAAGTTTTAATAAGAAATACCAAATTGAAAATACATTAAATCCCCAAACAGTTATATTATTAAAATAAAAAATCTCAGTGTCAGGGTGTACTGACTCTTAAGACTGGCAGAACTTCATTTGTTATTAATAAATTAAGAACTTGCAGTAGGCTAATGATAACATTTAACTAAACATAGATAAGGTGCTGAAAATTCACAAAATACATTTACTTCAGTGAAGGACAAGGAGTATTGGTTTATAACTAGGAGAGGGAATATTTATAAAGAGAAAATATTTTACTCAGGGGATAGTGAAACACTGGGACAAGCTGCCCAGAGAAGCTGTAAATGCCCCATTCTTGGATGCATTCATGGCCAGGTTGAATGGCCAAAGTACTAGGCACCCTGATCTAGTGGGTAGCAACTGGATTGGAACTGGACAACCTTTCAGATGCCCTCGACATTAAGCCATTTTGTGGTTCCATGATAGATATCACCATCTGCACATTTGACTCTATTATACTCATGTTTTTCAGTACTCAATATTTGACTCTATTATATTCAATACTTAACCTGTAACAGTGCCTTCTAAAGGACTTCTATTTCTGAGACCACTTAAAACCCTATGTTGCTATTTTTTTTAAATAATTCTTACAATTAATATTAATTTAAAGTGATTATTTTTCTCGCCATCAGAATCCAATGCCAATCCTCTGTCTTGGGAACTGGTATTCTACATCTTCCACTGATGGTAATTTTGTTTGACAAAGAGAATTTCCACCAGCCCAAGAGAAAACCAGAGAAGAAACTGATTGTTTTTGTGCTTGCAAAACATTAACAGAATTTTATAAATATAGTGTATAAGGTACTACAGGCATACTTTCTAAAAAGGAAGAATACAAAAATATAAGATAGATTAAGAGCCTAGAGCTTGCTTAAGTAGAACATAAACAAACAACAACAACAACAAAACCGACTTGAAAAAAATATATTCAGTAACCTTGCTGACAAAGCTTAAGAGAATTCCCTTTTCAGAGCAAAGGCATCCCCAGGTAACTAGAAGTCTGACACTGAGGCATTACCTGAACTGTGAGAGAGGCTACTTACCCTGCAAATATCCATCTATAGAGATTAATTCAGAGGTACCCAGTCCAGACCATCTGTCATTCTTTACTAAAACATCTTGAAGAGTAAAGAAGATAATAATAATGTTTAAATGTATACAGACACTAATAGGAAATAGATTTCATTCTCATCCAAGTGATATGCAAACTAAGATCCAAGCCCTTCTGTATTATCCTCTCTTTTGATTACACAAATCCTCCGTTCCCCATACAATGGCTCAGCAATGGTTGAATGGAGGAATGATGAAGGAATAATGTAATTCCACTCAATCTAGCTTGTGATTAAGTGACTGAACATACATTTGGTCCCAGATCATTAACTTCCTGGACAGCAATTAGAGATATAGAATCTTATTCCAATATTTAAAAAGTTACAAAAAAATAGCAAAAAAATAGTCCCTCTCCCTTCCAACACTAGGATCTGACGTGAACACTTGCTTCATCATATTAACACATCACAAAATCTTTGTTATTTGAGGCTTCCCGATCAAAGGGGAACTTCTAATTCGCCAGAAGGATTAACTTAAAAAAACAAGTGATGCACCTCAGACACCAGTGATTTTGTATTGTCTTTTCTACAGGTGAAGTAAACATTTGTTTATCAGCAGATTCACAACTGGATCACAGAAAGTTACACACTGCAATTTAGGCCTTCACAAAATAGCGCAAAACTATGCATTCTGCTGCTTTCATTCAGCAGATCCCACTTTCTGATCTTTTCCACAGAGGCTCATGGTGTAAGAAAAGTGCTGGGTTTCTGGGGAAATATGCCTTCTGTATTAATAAGTGCATAAAAGGTCAATGGTAGCATAGAAAGTTGACAGGAACTGCCCGTAAGGAATGTGTAAGCATAGAAATTTCATTAGAAAGCACAAAAGGTGAGATAAAGGTGGACACCTTAAAATTGTGAAGAAAAAAACAAACAAACAAAGAAACAAAAAAAAATTATCAAATATGTCAAGAGAATGAATTACCTAAGCCTGCATTATATGACCAAGAAGACAGAAATATGGGATTTCTTCTTAACTAGCCCTACAGCAACTTATTTCAGAGGATTCAAGCCCTGATGATCTGACTCCTTTACAGCTTACCTGCATTCTTTCTCACAGCTTCCAATTAGCCACAGTGCTGAAATACCAGCACAGAAAATGCTACCAAAATGCTTGAAGAAAAACTCAAATGTTTCTGGAAGAAATCCATTACACTATTGAATTCAAACTTTTATTCAGCCCTACGGTGCATTTCAGGATACTTTAAGTGTTTACAAAGCATTATAATCGCATTATAGATGGATCACATAACACTCAGAAAATAAAATTCTGAACTTAGAGGGGGAAAGAAAAAAATTGTTTGAAAGGAAAGACAATTTGACTAATTGTTGTTGAACATTAGATTATGCAATGATATAACCAGCAACCAACATAAATGTGTGGGGTTTTATTTGTTGCAGCAGTGGAAAACAAGGGAACAAAGCTCTATGATGGGCTTAAAAATCAGAATCTGATGTCCTTTTCAGAATTTAATAGGTTCCTGCAGCAAGAGTCATACTGAAGTTGAAAGCTAGTCAGACGTATGTACAGATCAATTTTTTTTTTTTTTTAATTTAAGCCTACTCAAGCTCCACAGTCACCATTTATTGTGTTCAGCTACATCTTACTAAAATTTGACCAAGAAAAAGGAAACAAAAACAAAAACAAAATAAACAAACAACAACAACAACAACAACAAAACAAACAAACAAAAAAAAAAAACCCTGAAAATAACAGCAACGCATTCATTAGGGAAATGAAGTAACTGTAACTATGCTTTTCTTTCAAATAGAAAGGAATATATATATATATATTCTATTGAGAAAAAATAAAATCAGAGTAGCAGTGATTTACTGTCGATTTTTCTTATTGTTTGTTTGAAAACTTACACACATCTAAGACTTCTGCCACAATCTTATGATCTTGGGCTTGTGTGTGAAAGGACTATGTTTGAAGTTAGAAGAGAAATGAGTGAAAACATGCTGAAAGATGAATAATCTCTAAGGTCCCTTCCAACTCGCCCGATACTATGATACTTTGATACTATGATAACCTGTTACCAGTCATATTCTAGAGGATGAACTAGAGCATGATGCAGCCAGCCAAGATTAGTAGAAGACCCTTATGCATCTAAGGATCTTCTGTTCCAAATATGTACATAAAATGATTAATGGGATGGAAGTAACTGCTATAGAACAGTTATTCATTATCTGTAAAATATAGAATAGCCAGGACTCCTTTTAGAAGACACAAAGGCTGACAGCAAATTTGGCTGAGGCTATCTACCAAATGCCAGAAGTGTCATATAACAAATCTGTCAATATTGAACTAGGCAGCACCCACTGAAACTGGTCAGAGTTCAATTTAGAGCAGATAGGAGAAAACACTTTTTTACTTTACTCTCAGAATGACTTACTGCAGGACAGAGTGGAACAGATAGTACAGGCAAGTTTCTGAATAGGCTTAGCAACAGATACTGAAGGAAACAAGCAGAGATGTGTTCTTTAAAAGTTCTAATTAAAATATTGTTAGTAGATGACACACATAATGGACCATAGACAACACAAGGTTTGCATGCTCTCCTTACCCAACATCTTCCCACATTAGTGTCAGGTCAGAAGACTGACTGCATAGGCTACCTTGACCCATGGCACTCCATATGCTCTTATCCAGTATGTTAACTGCTGGCTCAAGTTATCACTCCAAATAGAAAACTGAAATCTTACTGTTTACTAGGGGAACAAATTTCTGTGGGCCTTCTAACTACTGATAAATTTAATCTTTCAGGTTTAAATAGCTGAAGACCAACATGACTCAATGTAATGAATAAATTGAATCAGTTCTCTCATACACTTCAACTGAACCAAGCATCACCAATTCAGTTCAATAGAAGTTCAATAGAAGCCTTCCTGAACCTTGACCATATATGTATTACTAAGGAAAAAAAAAAAAAGCAACAAGAAAAATGTAAAAACACAAATAACAAAGAGCATGTCAGGAACTCCTCCTGTTCCCGATAAAATCTGTCTTGCTCTGAAAGGTCTTTTATTTCCAACATTACACACTGATTTGCAGAGTGAACACATCGCTATAAGAACAGGACATTGAAATTTTAAGCCTGGAGACCCTAAAGTCCTTGATGATTTTGCACACAACCATTAGGCAGGGCTCCATTCACCTTCATTTGTGTTTTTAATCTGCCCTCTGAAATGTAAATGAAACTGAATTGCTCTCAAATGTTCTGAGAATATATTAAAACTCTTAAATCCTTATAAAAAGTGGCACAATTCAAAAAATTAAATATAACAAGTTTTGCGGTTGAGTTTTGTTTTTTTGTGTTTGTTTTTTTTTTTCAAGATGGGAATTAAAAATCACTAAGACACATTCCTCCTGTCATTTGGAATATATATATATATATATAAAATGTTACTTGTATTCATAGTATCATAGTATCATAGTATCGTGCGAGTTGGAAGGGACCTTAGAGATCATCGAGTCCAACTCCCGGGTTTCGAGCCCCCTGTGTAGCGAAGCGGCACTTCTACCCCTGCGCCACAGGGGGGATTCGAACCCGGGCCCTCCAGTGCCGCAGGCAGCAGCTTAAACCGCTGCGCCACTGCATATTAGTAATATGTAACTGCATATTACATATTAGTAATACATTGTGTCCTCTACAGCCAAGTTATGACATATGGCTCCTTGTTACACTGACCATTAATGCTACTAGTAGAACAGAAAGCAGCATCTCATACAAGCCATCATTGGTAAAGGAAACCCATAGAAACACTAGATGTTAGCTGGATTATGGTATAAAAACTACTTTACAGAAACCCTATGTTTACTGTACAGCTATGATACAAAGTAGTATGGGCTAAAATGATCTCAAACAGAAGGCATTCTTACAGAGCTGAATGTAATATTCACAGAATCACATAACTGTATGGGTTGGAAGGGACCTTTGGAGATCACCTAAGTCCAGCAACCTTGCTAAAAAGCCTATTTCCTAGAGTAGGTCCCAGAGGCAAATGTCTAGGAAGGTTTTGAATATCACCGAAGAAGGAGACTCCAAAACCTCCATGAGCAGCTTATTTCAGTGTTCTAACAGAGTGGAATCTGGAAATATATTTATGAATATACAGATTTTACAGCATACTTAGAAAACAGGGACTGATTGCTTGGACTCAGTTACCCTGAGAAGCATTTACAAGATTAGGTGGCTGAATAATTAAATACAGATTAGTGTGATGCTTTAGCAAGGCAGTCTAATTTGAACTTCTAATATGCAGACTAGGGAAAAAGAAAGGTTTCTTACACTCACATTCAACGTGCTTAGTCAGTCAACATACAACAGACAAATCAGAGAAAAATAAAGTAGCATGAAATACGTGTTGAAAAAAAGAAATAAAGTGTTTTACTACGGAAGACCATTCTCTTGTAATAATTTCAAATAGCTGCCACAGTAAACTGTCATAAATCAATACAATTTTCAACATATTTATTTTGGGGAGATTATCTGAATAGAAGTTCTCAGATCAAGAAATAAACAATTACAGTTACCTTTGTCTATCAGGCAGAAGCAAATAAAAGGAAAAGAGAAATATATTAAGAATGCCATGGTTTCACCTTGGTGGATAGCAAAACTCCTTCCCACAGAATGCAGTCCTTCCTGAATTGAGCCCATGAGGTTTTCCCCACAGGCCACAGCTCTCACATATCATATACCAAGGAGCCTAACCTTCAGGCACTGCTCCAGCACTGTTCCCTCGGGAAGGAGCTCCCCCAGTCGTCCTGCCTCACTGCAGGCTACTCTCCACAGACTGCAGTTTCCAACCCATGGCTGATCCTGCAGGGGTATCCTTCAGGCCACATCCACTGTGACACTGCGGGCTCCTCCATGGCTGCATGTGGAGATCAGCTCCATACTGTGACCATGGCCTGCAGGAGCAGCCCGCTCCACCCACAGGCCTGTCTTGGGCTGCAGGGAGCTTCTGCTCTGAGCCTGCAACATCCCCTGCACTGACCTTGGGGGCTGTAGGGCTGCTTCTCTCTCATTTCTCACTTCTGTCTCCCAGCTGCTGTCGCACAGCAGTTTTGCCTTTCTTAAACCTGCTCACCCATTGACATACTCAGCTCTGGCAGCAGCGAGTCCTTTATGGAGCTGGCTCTGATCTGGCACGGGGCAGTGCTGGACTTTGCTCACAGAGGCCACCCCAACTACCAAAACCTTGCCACAAAAGCCCAATGCAAAGTAGAAACTGCCTGAGGGTAAGTTTCAGCTAAGCAGGGTAGCAATGCCCTGGAGGCAAAAGCTGGGATAAATTCAGGAAGAGAAACAACAGAGGTTCGAATTGCATTTTTGTTTGTTTGTTTTAAAACTGAGCTTCCAGAGCTAAAAACAATATCAAAGTGAAAGGAAATCTAAAGAACTCTGGAGCAAAGTTTCACCTTTTCACAGTTGCTAAACCAACCCCCCAGCTCAGGCTAGTACATAGTGTAATGGAGCTAGGCACCTGCAGCACATCTTTCTCAAATGAATTCAAGTATCCATAAATTTCAACAAAGAAACTCACTTGTAAAACACATAGACACATACACACACACAAAGAATTCCCAACAGTGTTTAAACAACAGCAACAACATAGCCTTTAGCAAATTAGCCATGGATATTTGTTTTATAAGGGAATTAGCTCAAATGAATAAATGAAGCAGACTGAATAGAAAAGAAATGCTGCAGCAATCATCACTCCTGTTTTCTCTCTGTACCTAATGGGAAAGCAACTAAGAAGCTATGGTATCAGTGACCACCTACCAGGTAGGGAGAAAGAAGTTAAACTGTGAAGGCAAACATACAATGATATTATTAGCTGCAAGCTCTTTTTAGAAAACCCATTACCTCAGTCACTCTTAGAAACTCGAGCTGCAATACAGTGCTAGCAGGACAGAGATTCAGCAGGTGTCTCTCTAAGCTAGCATACTAGATATCAATTCAGCATTCTATACAGTTCTGGTCTACAAAAATCAAAATGATGACTCATGGCTATCTATGGGAAGTGGGAGGGATGACCCATCTTTATCTATCAACAGGAATACAAGATCTGCAGTAGCAGAGCAACTAAACCATGGAAAGCAAAAGCACTGAAACAGGCAATATCTGTAAGAACTTCCATCACAAGCCTTTTTGATTTATTGTTCCAGACTTTTATGATGCCTTGCAAGTTATGTGAGTTATGTGAATCTATCCTCTGAGGCATAATGTTGTATCTATAGAACCTGGATTTCAGTTAATAAAACAAGACTCAAGGCAAGATAAGTAAAAAC